>NW_028319453.1:0-55343 GCF_062004578.1 Staurois parvus
CTAAGTGTATCTGCAGAATAGAGGAACTCTGCACATACACTTTTTGCCGGCTTGGAATTATTCTTCTTTTCATCCTACTTCTTCTTCTTCTTCTTCTTCATCCTCATCCTCAGAAGAAGAGGATGAGGATGAGGATGAGGATGAGGAAGAAGAAGAAGAATGAAAAGAAGAATAATTCCAAGCCGGCAAAAAGTGTATGTGCAGAGTTCCTCTATTTCTGACAGTTCTCTCACAGCTTCTTCACATGTACAGCGGTTGAAATATCTGTATCCTAAATGGAAACTAATAGATACAAATTGTATCTATTAGTTTCCATTTAGGATACAGATGTTTCAACCGCTGTACATGTGAAGAAGCTGTGAGAGAACTGTCAGAAATAGAGGAACTCTGCACATACACTTTTTGCCGGCTTGGAATTATTCTTCTTTTCATCCTACTTCTTCTTCTTCTTCTTCTTCTTCTTCTTCTTCTTCATCCTCATCCTCATCCTCTTCTTCTGAGGATGAAGAAGAAGAAGAAGTAGGATGAAAAGAAGAATAATTCCAAGCCGGCAAAAAGTGTATGTGCAGAGTTCCTCTATTTCTGACAGTTCTCTCACAACTTCTTCACATGTACAGTGGTTGAAACATCTGTATCCTAAATGTAAACTAATAGATACAATGTTTCAACCGCTAAACATGTGTTCCTTCTGTCAGAGAACTGTCAGAAATAGCGGAGCTCACTGCAGGGACACTTTTGCCGGCTGATCGGGAAATGTTCGATTCGCGCACCCGAAGTAGGCAAAATTTCGGTTTCGACACGAATCGAATATTTCCTGAAATTCGACTCGAATTCCGGTTCGCCTAGTTCGATTCGCTCATCTCTAATAATAGGCATCTCTGTCAGCATTATATGACAAGGAAATGTTTCAACAGACTGCTGTTTTCCTCTTCCTAAGATCCACATGTGTTTCAGTGTCACTATTGGGAACGTACTGCAGTAGAGCTGTGTGCTCAAATGACTAGTTATAGGGTAGATGTTTATCTCCCCACCCGTTTTCCTTGGTGAGATATCTGCCCCACTATGTCCGAACTTACTGAATTCTCTGAAGCTAAGGGGGCAAACAGAGAATCCCATGGCTTCCCCTGATGTTCTGGTTTTAAACTGTTGCACATTTTATAATTAGGGGATAGCAAACCTGCCATTGGGAAGCTGGGAACCACCATGTGCTCAGCTTCCCAATGTACCAATGCAAAAAAACATACAACACAACAGGGAAAGAGTCATTTCATGAGGCTTCAAGAGCTACTTGAAAATACATAAATCCTTTAAATATCATCCTTGGGGCATGCCTTGAAGCGGTATTGTTCCATTGTCACGGACTTGTTTGATTTTCACAGCAACAACATATTCTAGTAGTGCATATTTAGTAGAGGAATTGATTATTGCTTAAATGCAGCACCATCATCCAAATCTGATTAAATTCAGTTTAAACAAAGACACTTTTTGTCAGGTAGTTTTAGCAGCAACACATGCTTCTTTATCAAGTGGTAATAGGCCCACTTTGGCCAGCAGGCCTATTAGTCAGTAGTTTGCTGCAGCTGTCCCTGTTCTTGCAGATACATAACTAGGCTGCTGCTGGTCTTTTTTTTTCTTTGTTATCAAACTCCCATTAACAAATAAGAAACCACAGACGATGCAGCACTGTAAGGTTGGCCAACAGCAGGACATTTCTAATGAAGGAGAATTGGCTGACTTGTTATAAAAGTAGAGTATATGGAGGTTGTTTCCTACAAAAATAAAGACACTGCAAATGGTGCAACAGTGTAAAATTGGCCAGCAGCAGGACAATTTTAATGAACAAGGCAATGTTCACATTTATTAAAAACAAACAGCACAGATAAGCATTTTACTACAAGAATTAAGATACTGCAGAGAATACAGTAGTGCAACATTGGCCAGGTATAATTGGCCAGGGATAATAGTCTGAAATATTAGAAAAAAAAATAATAAAGGTGAGAATTTAGAGGCTGCAGATGATACAGTAACATAAAATTGGCCAGGAGCATTACAATTTTAATGGGCAAGGCTAATCCCAAATGTAGTAAAGACAAAGAGCTCAATTAGGATTTCACTTCATGCTTTAGACTATCACAGAGGGTACAATGATGTAAAATTGACTAGAAACAGAACAGTTTTAGGGCTCATGTACACTGAGGCTGATAAACTCACGTTTAGGAGCTGTTCAGCATTTTTTTTCAGCAGCTCCTGAACTCTCCCTAATGTTTTCCTATGTGTCCATGTACACATCTTCGTTTACAGTCGTTTGCAGGCATTTGAGTTTACAGTCATCTTATTGAATGCAGAAAACTTGCACTCAGCAGTCGATTTTATCAACGCTTCAAACGCATAATGCTTGTAAATGCGGCTAAACGCGGCAAATCGCATTTATAAGCGTTTGCGGTTGAAAATATTTTTAACTCTTCCAGTTCCCGATGCTGTCCAGAGCCTTTTTTCATCATGAAAAATGCATACAAAGCGTTTTCCCAGTACTCAAATGGACCTGGTACACCATACTTTGATGTTTCGCATTAAATAAAATATGTTAGACATTGCTGCAATAATTTCTGTACATAAATGATCTGGAACACATCAAAACACCACAAAAAAAAAAAGACAGCTAATCTCAACAAATACTGCTCTCTCTGCTTCTGTTCTCTCTATTTCTCTCAACATGTCTGAAATTGTTAATTACTGTTTTTCAGTGCATTTTGGGCATTTTGGAAGGTCTCCTGAGGTTATCTTAAAAAAACCTTCTAAACGCAAATGCTCATAATTGCGCATAAATGCAGTATGCAAACACAGCTAAACAGACTTTTTTTATCTATGTTTTCCAGCAGTCAGTTTCCATCGTTCAGAAGTGTCCCGTGTACATGGAGCCTTAATCAGGCAAAACAGACCTAACCAGCATATGCCTAACTTTTTTTTGCACTATGATAAGTGGGGGAGGTGTGAATGTTACTGATGTTATTTAGGTACATACTGTTCTTGCACTATTTTTTTCTTCAATGAAGAAACAAAAAGCACCTTCAAGAACAAATCTTTAACCTATCCAAAACTAAAAAAAAGGTTTTTGATTAAGATATACTTTGACAAGTCATGACCAGGGGCGGACTGACAACTCATGGGGCCCCTCAGGCAATAGGGGATCATGGGGCCCCTGTGTCCTTGCTACACTCAAAAAAGCCTATGAAAAAGGTACCAGGGCCATCTCATGCTCGAGTTTCCAAATGGTCAGCCTGCCCCTGGTCATGACTAGCTTAGTAAATACATTTTTGTACTAAACATTCCTGTCATTTTTCACAAATAATGCATTTCTCAAAACTGTTGATTTCAGTCTAGAGTTTTAAAACACCCACTCGTGATGATGAATGGCATGGTAGATACATAAAATACAATAAGTACTATACTAAGACAAATGTCTACATCTTGCAGCATCTGGAATTATGTATTGCTTTGACAGTTGTTGGGAACATCCATAAACTCTCCATCCTCTCCTACTAATGCTGAGTTTGCTAGGTGTGATGGGATATGGATAATGCAAAATATAGAAATTAGAAGTTTGCATGCATTCACAATATTTAACTTCCAATTTCAGAGTGATTGCAATAAAAAAAAAAACTTTAGTTACGGTTTAATTGAATATTAAACCCTCAGATTTTAAGTACTTTCAGCAGCTGATTTAATCACTTACTGAGTATGCAACTTCTTTATCTTTTAATCCTTGTCTATGGTCTACTTTAGGCTGATGTCATAATCGCTACCCCAGATTTCTGGTTTCAGGGTGGCTTCTACCTATGGAGCCACCCTTGCACGCAGAGTCTACTGTTGTGTTTCGATACACTATGTGCATTATTAGAAACACACAGCCCTGTAGTCTAGGATAGGAAGGCCCTCCCCTGCTCCTCCCCCTTACTTTTCAAAGCTAACAGACTGGCTCAACTGCACTGGCCACTGTTACCTCTTTCCTGAAAGAAAGGAAGTTCAAGGAAGCTGCAATATGGGAGTAGGAGCCAGCAGCATTGAAAGCTGTAACTGCAAGTGCAGTGATGAGAATTTTATCAAATAGTTTACTAGTGAGTATTTATTTTATTAGGCTCAATATGTTAAGCTGAAAAATGCTGGGGGTTTATCACTACTGTAATAATATAGATCATGTTTTAGACAGCTTTTAAGTGTGCAGTGCATTTACTCTGCTACAGACTCACATGAGATTGAAAGAAAGGAAAAAAAAATAATTGTGTTATTTACATGAAATCCAAAAGAATCTTAAATCATTTTTTAGGACTATTGAATAACCAGAAGAGTACATACACATATAATGTAAAGGTGTATGTTTTCAGTTAACCAACAATAATTCAATTATTATTTGGGTTCTCCCTTTTTCATACAGTTCCAATATGTTTTTATACAATGATAGTAAAATACAGTCACGCTCTATGCGATTTGTGGAAATGTGTGTTTATATAGCCCTCAAATAAATTATATTTGTTGTTTATTAGATTGTTAAAACTGAGCTCCAGAAAATAGCTAAATACATATGGGATCTGCTTTACCTGCCAAAGTGTCTTCTGTCTACCCAGTTCTGAGATACATTGCTACAATACAGCACAGTACTATCTATCAGGGCAGAAGACATGATCTTTCTCTGCTGCAGTTTGCTAATACTGTACTTACAGGCAGGGGCGGACTGACAAATCATGGGGCCCCCGGGCAATAGGGGATCATGGGGCCTCTTTGTCCTCACCAATACCCAAAAAAGCCTATGAAAAAGCCAACAAAAGGTACCAGGGGCATCTCATGGGGCCCCCTACTGACCTGCAGTGCCCGAGTGCTCGAATGGTCAGTCCGCCCCTGCTTACAGGTCTCCTCCCCACCTCTTGCCTGTGTCGGAACAGTGAAGAAAGAAGCAGAAGACTAATTATCTGTCACTTTGCTCTCTCCTCCTATCAGTTTGCACCTTGCACTGCAGCATAACAGATTGGTTCTTTGTGCTACTTCTCCCTCCCCTAGTCTGAGCACTGCTGTAAAGTGGGCTGTAAAAGGCTGAGGCCAAATTCAGCTACTTACACTGCTTGCACCAAAATACATTCAAAGATGTGTTCAAGAATACAGAATTGCATTAATGTGCCTTTCATACCTGCTTGGAGTGCACCTTTAAGTACTGCTGACTTTTTTTACATATGGTACATACTTACAACAGTATTAAACCCAAGAGCAAACATTTATTATATTTCAGCTTATCGATTCTTAGATGTAATGGCTGTATTCGTTTTCTTTATTAGGCTTACTTTCTTTTTTTCACCTGGTGAACCTGCCAATATGTCTGTTCTTTCTCAATAGAACAAGCTGTCCTGAAAATGTAGCAGGTAAAGGGTTGAGACAAACCATTTAACACTTAGAGGGGCACTTACAATGATTAGTTTTTATTTATTTATGTATTTATGTAAAACCTTTATGCCAAAAGGAACAAACTGCTTCTGTAACTGCATATATAGTGTGAGCTGGAGTTTGGCTTCAATTTGTTTAGTTTATTTAAATGTGCTAGTGCATCTAACAGTCCCCTCCCCCTCAGACTGACAGTGCTGTTGACCAAAGATGTTTCTGTTGCTCCCTCATCCAGAGTGGAGGCACTCTAATACAGGAGGCGTGTTATTGGCTTGATCACCAGGTGAAAAGAGAAGAAAACGAATGCTACCACCGCATCTAATGATTGGTATGTTGAAAAATGTTACAATTTTAGTTTTGGGTTTTATATCGTATTAAGATCATCAGCTGGTCAAAAAAGCTAAGTTGCACAGTTGACTTCACCTGCCCATATGCCAGGGAGTTTTTTTGTCAGAGGATGGGTGCAGGAACTCCCCCCTTCCCAGTCATCCCCTTTTCTCCACCCCCTACCCACCTACAAGCACCATCCTTTGGTTCCACCACCAACCCACCTACCAGGATTACCCCTTTGATTATACTGAATACAGAACCAAGTGTCATTTTGTGGAATTTGCTAATGTTAACATAAAAAGCAGTAAAATAGATCCCCTGCTGCCAGCAACAGAAGCAACCCCCAGCAACAAAAGACCCCGGCTAGCAACAATAGATATCCCAGCAGCCAGCAACAACAAACCCCTCCCTTAGCAGTAGATCCCTCTCAGCAACAATTGACCCATCAGCATCAATAGACCCCTTCCTCATCAAGAGATATTCCACTACCCAAGAACAATAGATGCCCTAGCAGCCAGCAACAACAGACCCCTCCCTTAACAGTAGATCCCTCCAAGCAGCAATTGACCCATCCGCATCAATAGACCCCTTCCTCATAAAGAGATTCCCCACCACCCAAGAACAATAGATGTCCCAGCAGCCAGCAACAACCGACCCCTCCCTTAACAGTAGATCCCTCCAAGCAGCAATTGACCCATCAGCATCAATAGACCCCTTCCTCATCAAGAGATTCCCCACCACCCAAGAACAATGGATGCCCAAGCAGCCAGATACAACAGAGCCCTCTCTTAACAGTAGATCCCTCCAAGCAGCAATTGACCCATCAGCATCAATAGACCCCTTCCTCATAAAGAGATTCTCCACCACCCAAGAACAATAGATGCCCTAGCAGCCAGATACAACAGACCTCTCCCTTAACAGTAGATCCCTCCAAGCAGCAATTGACCCATCAGCATCAATAGACCCCTTCCTCATCAAGAGATTCCCCACCACCCAAGAACAAAAGATGCCTTATCATCCAGCAACAACAGACCCCTCCCTTAACAGTAGATCCCTCCAAGCAGCAATTGACCTATCAACATAAATAGACCCCTTCCTCATCAAGAGATTCCCCAAGACCCAAGAACAATAGATGCCTTAGCAGCCAGCAACAACAGACTCCTCCCTTAACAGTAGATCCCGACGAGCAGCAGTTGACCCATCAGCATCAATAGACCCCTTCCTTATCAAGAGATTCCCCACCACCCAAGAACAATAGATGCCCAAGCGGCCAGATACAACAGAGCCCTCTCATAACAGTAGATCCCTCCAAGCAGCAATTGACCCATCAGCATCAATAGACCCCTTCCTCATCAAGAGATTCCCCACCACCCAAGAACAAAAGATGCCCTATCATCCAGCAACATCAGACCCCTCCCTTAACAGTAGATCCCTCCAAGCAGCAATTGACCTATCAGCATCAATAGGCCCCTTCCTCATCAAGAGATTCCCCACCACCCAAGAACAATAGATGCCCTAGCAGCCAGCAACAACAGACCCCTCCCTTAACAGTAGATCCCTACTAGCAGCAGTTGACCCATCAGCATCAATAGACCCCTTCCTCATCAAGGGATTCCCCACCACCCAAGAACAATAGATGTTCCAGCAGCCATCAACAACAGACCCCTCCCTTAACAGTAGATTCCTCCAAGCGGCAATTGGCTCATCAGCAATGATAGACCCCTTTCATCATCAAGAGATTCCCCACCACCCAAGAACAATAGATGCCCCAGCATCAATAGACCCTCCTGCACACCCCAGCACCTCTTGCCATTTCATATTGCAATACTGGATGTGCAGGAACAGCGTTCCCCTGCGTTTCTGCTGAAAAAAAAACCTGCCATGTGCATATCAGCAAGTGCACATATATCATCACCTGAGCATGATTGTGTGATCTTGCCAATGAGGCAGAGGGAACAGTATTTACCTTTAGTAAATCAGTCCCATAAGCTTTCAAGAGTAACGTAAAGAAATTGAACACTTCTTTCGTTTTTGTTCTGCAAAGATTGATTGCTAATTGCATAAACATTGCTCCTGTGCTTTGGTACTACAGAAATTTAGTGTGCAGATCTAGGTGCTATTTCACAGTAGTCTGTATTTTGTTACCAAGGTTCTAAGGCAGACTGTCATTGCCACAGCAACTAGCTTCTGGGAACAATGCCAATTTTTTTCCACTTGTAATAAAATTGATACCGAGCATTGAATAGCCTGTGCAAACCATTTATTGTGTTACACTTTAGTATAACACGGATAGGGGTTAATTAAAAAACCCTGTAAAGCATCACAAAGAAGATTAGCTGATATCAAATGTTTCTTTGTCTAGTGCCCCTCATGTGTGTCTGCGTTGCAACCTTTCCATACCCCAAAAAATGTGAAAGATCAGCATAGTAATTGTGTAATATACTCTGTGAGCAATTTATTACTGTCTCACCAGAATCTCTATGCGTACATACTGTGTTTATACTGATATTTGCTCAAAATATTTTTATTTGGATTTATTTTATTTAAAGGTGAAAATAAGGCATTGAAATGCATATATAGAAAATGGTTAGTACTTCAAGACAGTTGTTAAGGAGGCAGTTACTCTTTAATAAGATTCTCTTTTCATTGGTCTGGATTGTAATGTATGGATTTAGTGATTTATGTTTAATTTGACCATATCAGTTCTGCAATAAAAGGGGTATTATACTCCCCTACCCAGCAGCCCATGTCTCCTAGAATTCAGTACTTATGGGAGTGTCAGCTAGCTGTCCCTCCATATCTCCATGCACTGTAGTTCCATCCTCTGGCCCCTCCATCATTACAGAAAACAAAGTGGCACAGGGGTAATAGGATGGAGCACATGGCAAGGGACACAGGCATCCAATGCTTACATACAGTACATGTCAAATGCTGAAGAGTATAGAGCAGGGCGGCCCTCCAGTGGTTGCGAAACTCCAAGTCCCATCATGCCTCTATCTTTGGAAGTCATGCTTGTAACTGTCAATCTTGCAATGCCTCATGGGATTTGTAGTTTCGCAACAGCTGGAGGACCACCAGTTTGACACCTGTGGTCTAGAGGCTGCAGTACTGGAACAGGGCGAGCTACTGGAGAAGTGACCATTATAGTTACATAGTTACATAGTTAGTCTGGCTGAAAAAAGACTAAAGTCCATCCTGTTCAACCAAAAACAAAGAAGTTGTGATCCTGTACCCAAAATTGCTCAAGCAAAACGAAAAAAAAAAACACCAGCAAAGCATAATCCAATTTACTCCTGAAGGAATAACAATTCTTTCCTGATCTCAAGAGGCAATTAAATATTCCCTGGATCAACTTTACCTATAAATGTTAGCATCCAGTTATATTATGTGTATACCTCTTCTGTTGCAGGTGTAGAACACAGACCCCTGATGGGCCCGGCTATTTGTCCCAGGTTCTATTCCCTAGTGGGTACAATCAGCCAGGCACACGGTAGCTTCCCAGTCTCTCCTCACAAGATCCAGGCAGAAAGCATCCTTTTTAGGTTTATTGCTTGAAAAACTTGGATAGGGTATAGGGTGAGCATTGGGATGGTCCAAATTTAGTGCAAGCTGAAACAGAGTACACTTTTCGATAGTAGCCAAACTCTTTAGGATAAATCGCTTGTGTAAGAGATAGTGCACATACAGCTCAGGGGACTCCCAATCTGGAAGCAGCCCTGAGCTGGTAACTTTGGATCAGTCTCTACAATTTTTAGTGCATGAAGTAGTAGAGAACAAGATTTGCCTTTTCCTCTACTCATTAGGGTAGCTCTCCTCTTGCTTAAGAATAGCAGATCTGCAAGTCAGGAACTTTAGACACAAGCACATTCCCAAATCAGCTACTCTGGTGCAAACGCATAAAGCAGCAACAGTCACTAGGATCTCTCTCTCTCAGGCATTTATTCACTGTGTCACTGTGTACTTGGTTGCCACTTTCTAATACCAGCCAGACACTATATCGTGAGCCTCTAGGCTACATCCTCAGTCAACTCCCCTTGAGTTAATTCCAGCTCCTTTCCAAAATCAGGTCCCCATTACTCCGTGAGCTGTGATCTCAATGCGTCTCCTGTAGTATTCAGCTAAACAGCCCAGGAGCACAAACAGTCCCCCCTGGCTGGGTCTCTTTCCACCAGGGCAAAGGACCCTGCTGTTCTAGGTCCCCAACTATTTATGCACATCTCAGCCACCTGCTGGCCACTCTCTTGACCAGGGGTTGCCTGAGGCTGCAAGAATATTCAGCCCAAGGTCTGCCTCTTCCAGCCCACTATGTTCCCAAACTTACCAGAACTCAGGGGGAAGTAGTTAAGCCTGTAACCAGCAGAACCCAGAACAGCCAAAAGCAATCACATTTGCTGCAAACTGGCTACAGAGGAACAAAAAAAACTAAATTTATCTAGACCTATAAGCAGCCTAACTAAGAGGGTGCTACATAGGTAACTTTCTTTGCACATTAAAATATTTATATATGTATACACATTTTAAGCACACACTCACCTCTGTAGCTAAAGGCATTGTGGAAAAAATCTTCAAAACAAACATGAGAATCACCACAGTTACTTTTGTTTATTTTAGGAAAACATTAAAAAAAACATTATCATGAATTAGTTATAGATAGTATACCCTTTACTGAACATGCAGTATATACAAAGACCTGTGCATGAATTCAAGCAGAATCATTATAGATACCATCTGTTTGATATAAAGGGTACAAGGATAAGAACACGCTTTTTTCATCCTTTGTAAAATAGCCTTTGGTAATTATTTGTTTTTAGCTCTCTGCAAGACTATTGTTATGTTATTCAAAGTATTCATTATTCAGCATCATTACAGAGGGAATCTCGCAGCCACATGAGTACATATACAGGGGTCTATTAGAATAGCAGTTGGTCTTGTATTTACTGTTGTTCATTCTATGGTAAAACTTACCATTCCTCATAAGTATTCTTTGCCTCATTACCTACTGAGATCTTTGGCAGAGATATCCAGAGAAAACATATCATTCAACTATAAATATCCTATAATAATATATATTTATCTATGTCTGTTTTTCATCTTTTCTTTTTTGAAAGCAGAGAAAAAAATAATAATCTTTCACAAAGGTTTTGTGCTAACGGCTCAAACAAGAGACTTTTATAATAGTCTGCACTAACTACAGCATATAATGCAGTTTAAACCAAAATAATAAGGCTGGGCTCCATGTCAAGCCACGTCACACATTGCAGATTCATGTACATGGTGAGCTAATGTGGCCATTCACCTCAATAGCAACCAGCTACCGATAATGCACTCCCTAGCCTTTGAAGTTAGGTAAGGTGGCTTAACCACTTCAAGTCTGGACACTTTCACCCCCTTCCAGTCCAGGCCCATTTTCAGCGCTGTCACATTTTGAATGACAATTGCGCGGTCATACAACACTATCCAAATTCAATTTTTTGTATTTTTTTAAGACTTTCTTTTGGTGATATTTATTCACCACTGGGATTTTTATTTTTTGCTATACTGTATAAATGAAATAGACCAAACATTTTTAACCTCCTCCCGCCCGCCATATAGTAATATGATGGACGCAAGGTGGTTCTCTGGTTCTGGGAGGACGTTATATGACGTCCTCCCATTCTCACCGCGCATGCACGGCTGAGAGAGCGCGCGGCGATCGGCGGTGCGCTGAATCCCTCGAATACAGCGGATCACCGATCACGGAAAGAGCCAAAGATGTCGGCTCGGTCATGTGATCAGCTGTGTCCAATCACAGCCGATCACATTAAACAGGGAAATGCCGAATATCGACATTTCTCTCCTCTCAAGCTGTCACGCTGACAGCTCAAGAGGAGAGCCGGTAATTGGCTTTCCGCGGAGGGGACATGTACACTGATCATCAGGGCACTGATGATCAGTGTGCCCTGATGATCAGTGTAGCCCCAGCAGTGCCACCTGTCAGTGTCTATCAGTGCCTTGTGTCAGTGCTCATCAGTGCCTCGTGCCAGTGCCCATCAGTGCCACATCAATGCCACATATCAGTGCCTACCAGTGCACATCAATGCCACATATCAGTGCCCATCTGAGCTGCCTTTCAGTGTCACCCATCAGTGCCAGTCAGTGCCACCTATCAATGCCAATCAGTGCCACCTATCAGTGCTGCCAATCAGTGCCACCTATCAGTTCCAGTCAGTGTCGCCTATCAGTGCCAGTCAGTGCTGCCTATCAGTTCGCATCAGTGCCACCGATCAGTGCCAGTCAGTGCTGCCTAACAGTGCCAGTCAGTGCTGCCTATCAGTGCCAGTCAGTGCCGCCTATCAGTGCCAGTCAGTCCCGCTTATCAGTGCTGCCTATCAGTGCCGCCTATCAGTGCTGCCTATCAGTGCCATATATCAGTGCCATGTATCAGTGCTGCCTTTCAGTGCCCATCAGTGATGCCTATCAATGCCCATCAGTGCCACCTACCAGTGCCTCCTCATCAGTGCCCATCAGTGCCACCTATCCGTGTCCATCAGTGCAGCCTATCAGTGCCCATCACTGCAGCCTCATTAGGGCATATCAGTGAAGGAGAAAAATCACTTATTTACAAAATTTTATAACACAAACGAAGAAAATACTTTTTTTTTCAAAATTTTCAGTGGTTTTTGGTTTGTTTAAGAAAAAATAAAAACCCAGAGGTGATTAAATACCACCAAAATAAAGCTCTATCTGTCACAAAAAAATGATAAAAATGTCATATGGGTACAATGTTGCATGGCCGCGCAATTTTCATTCAAAGTGCGACAGCGCTGAAAGCTGGAAATTGGCCTGGGCAGGAAGGGGGTATAAGTGCCCTGTAGGCTAGCGGTTAAAAAAGTGTTTTTCTTATAAAATTTTGCAAATAAATATTCTTTCTTCATAAATCTTGGCCAAAATTTATTCACTTATCTTTTTGGTAAACAAAAAATAACCCAAATCAGTTTATAAAAAAAATTATAATTTTTCAAATTTTTTTTATTTTATTTTTTTAATATTATTATTTATGTATTTGTTTACATACTATCACCCCAGCCGTACAGTGTCACTATAGTGACACTGTAATGCTTGTAAGGGGTGATCAGGGGTGGACTGACCATTGGGGAACTCGGGCACTGCCCGAGGGCCCGGGGTCAGTAGGGGGCCCCATGAGATACTCCTGGTACCTTTCATAGGCTTTTTTGGGTGTGGTTTGAGCATGGGCAAGGACACAGGGACCCCATGATCCCCTATTGCCCAGGGGCCCCATGAGTTGTCAGTCCGCCCCTGGGGGTGATGAAGATTTTTTTTTTTTTTTTTTACACCCATACCCATAAAGGCTGTAAAAGCAATAATTTCTCCTTCTCTCTGGATGCATTCCTGCAGCCATTGAGAAATACTATGAGAGATGTGATTGGTCACAGCTTGTCACATGGTACAAGGTTGTTGTGAATAGCCTTGTACCATGTGACCTCTGTGATCATTCACAGATTTCACAAGGAGTAAACAATGATGTCAGGAAGTGACATCTTGCTTACTACTATTCATGTGATCACTGATTGGCCAATCAGTGATCACATAAATTAGGACCTCACACAGCGGTCCCATTTAGAAACATCCCCCCGCATCAGCAGAACATGCCGTTGGCACGTTTATCGACATGGGCCAGACAGAAAGAGGCTAAGCCTCATAGACACAATGATAATATTGGACAAATAATCATCCATTTTTTTTTTTTTTTTTGCATGCTAGTCTCATATCGAAAGTGAAGAGGTTACTAAAGTTATGAAAATTCTTTACAACAAAATAAAAATTCAAAAGTGATGTTATGTATTTGTATTGTATTTTCAGACAAAAACTGTGCTGATTAAATGAAAATCATACAATCTGGTATTGTACAAGAAAAATGTTTGTGCTCATCCCTTCAAATAATTTCGGATGAAAGCTGTATACTAACGATCAGATTATAGTACGATCATTTCGAAAGCAATACTTTTCATCTGATTTTCTGTTTGTGTGTACTAGCCTTTAGAATGGCCAATAATGGGGACTTTGTCATGTGCCAGCCCCTGGCTATAAATAGCAGGGTTTCCCAGCAGTCTTAATGACAATGTAGTTAGCTGTGATAGGGAAAGCACAGGGAGTGCTACTGATAAAGTGCATGGTCTCTCTAAAGTAAATGTAAACCCTTACTGAATGTTCTTTAGATAGCAAAATGTGTATCTTGGGGTATTTGGGGGAGGGGGTGGGAGTAAGGAACAATTTTGTAGCATTGCTGATGTGTGTCCTGAAGCTTTTTAACAGCCTCGCCACATGTACTGTCTACAGTTAAGATAGGCTGAATGTGTGTCTTTAAAAATGCATATGCATTTTAGTTTTGTTACAAAATTATTTTTTGTGAAAAAAGAAATTTTCAGGACGCATACAAATCACTGAATGGACATAGTAGTTAATGTCACTGAATCTGAAAAAGTCATAACGAAATTAATGAATACATTTGTTTCATTTGTTTTAAATGGATGACATCACACGATGTAATAGTAGTTCGGGCCTGTGGAAAAACAAATTCAAATTTCAAATTTGGTTGATAATTCGGATTTGAGTAAATTTGTGATTTAAATTGAATTTGTAATTGTTACAGTCATGCAGTTCAGTTCCACACGCTAATGCAATTCTTAGGTTTGAAATTTTTGGGGAACGCCAAATTCTTTTCCGTTGCATCCGATATATATTAAATCCTTCTGAATAGTTTTGATAGATGAAAAACAAATCCACACAAAATATCAAAACCGAAAACTAATATATAGCAATCTTCCTAAAAAAAACTGCAACATTTTTCAAATCAACCCAAACGAATGCCAATGATACAAAAGGAATTCCCAAAACAAATTGATTAAACATAACAAATATGACGAAATAAAATTCCTCAATGAACAAATGCATTTGAAACTAAATAAAAATTTCCACCGTGCACATGTCTAGCGCATATTGCCTAATTTATTGCCTAATTTTTTTCCTCTTAGCCTGTCTGTGTCCACAAATTACATAGTTACATAGTTGTCTGGCTGAAAAAAGACAAAAGTCCATCCAGTTCAACCATAGAGAAAATAAAGTTATAATCCTATACCCACAGTTGATCCAGAGGAAGGCAAAAAAAAACAAGCAAAGCACGATCCAATTTGCTCCTGCTGGGAAAAAAATTCCTCCCTGATCCCCCGAGAGGCAATCGGATATTCCTTGGATCAACTTTACCTGTAAATGTTAGTATCCAGGTATATTCTGTGTACCTAAGAAAGAATCCAGCCCTTTTTTGAAGCAATCCACTGAGCTGGCCAGAACCAACTCTTGAGGGAGTCTATTCCACATTTTCACAGCTCTCACTGTGAAGAAACCTTTCTGTGTTTGGAGATTAAATTTCTTTTCCTCCAGACGTAAAGGGTGCCCCTGTGTTCTCCGTGATGACCTCAGGGTGAATAACTCTACACCGAGTACACTATATGAACCACTGATGTATTTATACATGTTGATCATATCCCCCCTTAATCTCCTCTTCTCAAGAGAGAATACATTCAGTTCCTCTAATCTTTCCTCATAGCTGATCTTCTCCATGCCTTGTATCAGTTTAGTTGGCCTTCTCTGTACTTTCTCCAGTTCCCCAATGTTCTTTTTGTGAATTGGTGCCCAAAGCTGAACTGCATATTCCAGATGAGGTGTTACTAATGATTTGTACCGGGGTAATATGATATCTCTCTCTCTGGAGTCTATAGCTCTTTTAATACAAGAGAGGATTTTGCTCGCTTTAGAAACTGCAGCTTGGCATTGCATGCCATTATTAAGCTTGTGATTTACCAGAACTCCCAGATCCTTCTCCACCATTGATTCCCCCAGTTGTACTCCACCTAGTATGTATGATGCATACAAATGCTGCAGTCATTGTAGGCTGCTTTTTTCACAGGGAAAAATTCCAATTTTTTAAGGGCTGCAATTCTTTTTTTACACAATGCAATAACCCACTGATAACATGCTGCATGTGTATTTTCATGGAACATATTTCTTAATTGTTGCTGAAAGGTCTTTTTTTGTAAACCGCATGTCTTTTTCCTGGGCAATATGCATCGGCAAGAGAAATTTGCAGGGAGGAGATTGTTGGAGACGGGCAGAGCACTGTCACCCCATTACACATCGTGCCCAAACAAGAACCTTAATAAGAGTATTACCAGCTGTTAAAGCCTATATGACATTCAGTGGTTGGACTAAGATTTATTTTAACAAACTATGATTGTGGCACAGGACTGCCCCCTCTAATTTGTTTCACCTAAACTGGCATTAATTGTATAATATCTATGATTTAGCCTGATTGGATAAAATGCATTAGAGAGGACAGTCCTACTGCATGGTCTGCCAGTTCTGCGATTGTGATTGCTTCATGAAATAAACTTGGATTGCCATCTGTGTGCTGCGGTCTTTCATTCCATCATAACAATACAGTAATACTTTCTTTTTTTTTTTTAGGTTTTTTTTTTGCTTCATCTTTAAATTTTGAGTTTTTTCATTATGTGTTTTAATACTTATAGTTCATAATCTACTACAGCTCTGTTTATATACCTTACTGTCATAGATACACAGTGGTTTAACAGAGTAAGCTTCTATATTGGTCCTTTTTCTGTCTATTATTTATAGGCATGCTAGTTAAAATTCAGTGACCGTCAAACAATCTTAAAAGAGATGGCAGGATCAGCTCTACAGTGAATTATTCAGATGAATACGATCATATTTGCTGATGGGACTAGTAGGATTTTCATGTCAAAACAACACTCATTAAACTGAGTGCTCCAGTGAAACCCGTGGATATTTGTTTTAATCTGCTTGTGATCCTTTTGTTTGCATTGACAGACCAAAGGTTTGGCTTGTATAAGCATCAGAGGTAACAGATGTCACTCTTCTGTTTCTAGAGTATGTTCACTGTGTAATTTATCCTTGGTAATAATTTATGGCACTACATGTGAATAACATAATGTATGTGTGTATATATATACTGTATATATATATATATATATATATACTGTATATTATATACAAAACTTTAAACGTTATGTCTAGCAACATGACATGGCAGCCATTGTCTCCTGCTGCTGTCAATCAAAGCCAGTGACAAGGCAGTGGGGAGCGGGGCCAATAGACAGAGACCACAAGGTTAGGGAGCAAGACCGTACGAGTGCCCCCATAGAAAACGACTTTCTATGGAGGGAACACGGCGGAGAGGAGGAGCCAGGAGCACCAGCAGGGGACCACCTGATAGGAACAGGGAAGTATGAACCTTTTTTTTTTTTTTTTTTTTAAAGTAAGCTGTCACTTTAATCTACTAAAGCCAAGCATTTTATTTCTGTCAGTATTGCTGTCGCAGATTTCTCCTCACTTGCTATAAGATAAAATATTGCCAGCAAAACAGGAAGTGAAGGTAAATCTCGCTAACACACCCTGAATAGCAGTAAAAACTTCACAGGGAATCTAACTCTTCCCCACTCTATCCAAAACCAAGAAAAAGTTTTGCCTTAAAATACGCTTTCATTTTTTTCTAGGCATTCTGATGAGTTTTTGTAAATGTGCATAACTGTGTGACATCAACAAGACTATGTACAATCAAAAAAAAGCAATAATCAATAAAAACTTTGAAAACAACTGCATCCAATGCCAATCCTTCCAATACACTCATGTAAGTTCCATTTACAATTGTTATGTATCTTCTGTCGAGTAGCTAGGTCCTTATATTTGCAATTTTATTCTATCAGTCCTCTGCTGTATTAGGGTATAATGAGGAATAGTTTCAACTGATCACTTTAGTATTGATTTACAACCGACAAACCAGGGGCTATAAATGAGCCTCCAGTGCAATACTCAGCAGCTGCTGGAATGGTTTTCCACCATCTGCTAAACATTGGCAAGTACTCTCAGTACAGAGTTTAAATAACTGTTTTGAGCCCATACCAACGCAGACTGTATATTTTAAGCCCTGATAAAGGGAACAATGTGTGCTCCCCAAAATGTTTTGGCTGTAGCCCCTATTAAACTTTTGGAATAAATCTTCTTTTTGGACTCTTTGGACACAATGGTGTGGTGCTTCAAATTTCAGACTCTAATATTACTTCTGTACTCCAATATTATCACCCAAACACCCCATTGGGATAACACCAGTACGTTTTTGCTAAATATATCAATAGCACTAAAGTATGTCTACCTAAGGATTCAGTGCCATCAATCTATCATTTCAATCATCCAGTGCTACCATGTCAGTCTTGTACATGAAAAAAATAGGTTGTTAATTGCTGGTCATTTAGGGGATGTTGCAGGGCAAAAATGCTTTAGATATGGTTCCAGGTCCCCAACTGGAGTTCCAAAAATCTTCCAGAGTTTCCAAACTGCCATGAAAGATACACATTTTTTGGAAGTTGCATATTTTGGCATCCCAAAACAATACAATTTCTGGCTAATGTTGGCTCAGTCAGTAAGGTAATACAAATAGTTATGTTCAAAGTTCAGTAACCTGTAGCAGTCAACCAAATTTCAGTTTATTTTTATTAGGTCAGTTTAGAGGTTAATGAACTACTGTAGGTTACTGCATCATAACTGCTCTTTGTACTATTAGGCAAGTGCAGAAATAAAATGTATTGCTGTAAAAATGTATGTTCCTCTATTGTAATAAGTATTATCCAGTTTTGTAATTTACTTAATGCGGAGCTCCACCTGAAAGGGGAAGTTCCACTTTAAGCCTTTGTCCCCCGCTCCCCATTAAGCATTGGCACATTTGGGTAGTGGGTACCCAAATTTGACAGGTACTCGCTCCCACTTCAGCTGCGATTGCCTAGGCGATCGGAAGCGGAAGTTGTGCTCCCTCCCCGTCGTCTTCTGGGACATCTGACAGATCCCAGAAGACTACAGGGCCATTCACAAAGCGCAGCGCTTCTCGCGCATGTGCAGTGGGCACCCGGTTGTGAAGCCGCAAGCTGTCACAGCCGGGTGCCCACACTGAAGATGCCAGCGCCAGGGAGAGAAGACGGACGGTGAAACCAGCGGTGGTGAGGACACCGTTGGACCGAGGGACAGGTAAGTATCTGTATTTTAAAAGTCAACAGCTAAAGTTTTTGTAGCTGCTGACTCTTATTTTATTTTTTTTTTCAGGTGGAACTCCGCTTTGAAGTGGAACTACACTGTATCTGAGCACCGCAAACCAAAAGCACTATTTAGTTCATTTTTAATATTCAAAGCAAACTCGCCATTCCATCCATGTGCTTTATTTAGCTATGAAATAATTTTGAAAAACACTCCCTTAGCAATTCTAGATGTGGCCATCATGAGTAAAGGCAAATGATTCATGTATCTATTACTTAATGGAATCCATCTGTCCTCAGGTATGCAGGCAGGAGGGTGTGCTTAGCTGGGAAAACTCCTCCTCCCCTCCTGAAGAATGCTGGAATGGATGACATCATTTGCTTAGGCATGAAAACTAATAAGTGACTACAGAAATAAAAAAAAAAACTGTTTAAAACAAGTAAATACAATATACTTTCCTATCTATTAACTAATGCCAGCAGTATAAGGATTCAAAATAGTCAATGTTGATTGAGAGAGTGAAGTTCCACTTTAAAAGGACAACTATGTAAACATATTGGGGGCCATTTGCTAAAACTTGTCCCCTGATGGCGCTCCTGGCTCCTCCCTTCTGCCGGGTGCCCCCATTCAGACACAGAGCATGGCTCGGCCTCGCCCCCACCCACTCTCTCCTCATTGGCCCACTGGCTGTGATTGACAGTAGCCAGAGCCAATGGCTCCCGCTGCTGTGTGAGCCAATGAGCAGAGAGAGAAACCCGGAAAGCCGCTGCTCTCATGCACATTGCTGGATCGAGATGGGGCTCAGGTAAGTATTAGGGGGTTACTGCACACAGAAGGTTTTTTCAAAAAACCTTGAGCCTTTACAACCACTTAACATTGTCACTTTTATGGTCAGCTTGATCTACATGTAAATAAAAAAGGTTAAAAGGAATTAATATGTTGAATACTATCATTACAAACATACTGTACATTTATCAGAGTATTCTATTTTTTTTTATAGGTGTTCTTTAAATCCTTAGTAAAGTCATTTTAATTTCACTTTGGTACTAAACAAATTAAAATGATAACTCACTTATACATGCTAAAAGATGGCAAACCCAGCTGCATATCTGTAATCCTAAAACCTAAATAAAATCTGGGATTTGACACAAATAGAATTCAGAAACGGTGAGTGATATTCTTAATACATTTTACTCAACATTACATCATTGAGTGCCAGGCTTACCTCCAGGGTAAGAAATGAGTTTTGCTGTTCCTGGAGAAACAGAATTGGTAATGAATCTTTAGGTTTTAGTGCAAAAAAATGTGTATATATAAACTTCCACAGGACAAAAATAGTCATGTAATTCAGGCTATCACTATTTCTGTCTCTTCAGTGCTGCCGATCATAGCCCTAGGCTGAGCTTATAATTATTAAACCTTAATATGGCTAGCGGCAATATAGTATACAACATGATCTTCTGCTATAAACTGGGAATTGTCTCTCCTATATGTTAGGTCACTTCCTAAGAGCAAAATGCTAAAAATACTTTTTTAAACACTTTGTTTCTGATGACAAATGTAGTTTAATGTTCAGCTTTCCTATTTGCTCTGAGATAATTTAGAGAACATTGTCCTCCCCTAGGCAAAAATGGAACGTTAATTGCATATTTATGTTAATAACTTAGTAGCAAAGATTATTCCTCAGACAAATTCAGGACTACTTGTGGTGGTTTATGTAAGGATATATTCTACTTATAAAGGGCGTGTCCCTTTCCCTTAGATGAAATATTACAGTGCCTCCAGCCGTTAAAATACGGCAAATATTTAGTAAACCAATAATTTGGACACCTTGATAATTTGATCACCACTTATTATTATACCTTGAATTCTTTTAGCCAATATGATTTCGTACCATACACACAAAATTTGCCTTATAATAGATAAATATAAAAAAAATTTTATGTACAAAAATTATATATATATTAACACAAAACGCAAAAGACTGGTGATAAATGAATATTAATACACACAATCAAAGACATACCCTACCAATGTAATACACAATACTAATGTTTCCAAATAATAAAATCAATATCACAATTTCTAAATGATCTGATTAAAAATTAAATTTATTAATAACTAATAATTTCGAGTATCTCAAAGGTTATATTCTCACAAGCCGTGGCCATAGGATTGCAAGAAGCTATTCCTTGATAAATTATACTCTGATTATTAATATTTAATAAATTATGAAATATGAAAAATTTTTATAATATGACACCACACAATTTTTAACAGTAAAACAGGATCTCTCTACATATATATATCTACCCAATATTGTTGTGATACACTAAGGTAATTCTATGATTCCACACAACAGAGAAAGTAGGTAATGCAAAATCAAATAAACAATCTCACCACACCCGGAATTCAGACTAGGAAACTCTCCCGTGGATTTAGCTGGCAATGGAACGCCTTCAGAATGATGACCACAGGGGAAAGTGAGATAGAGTTCAATAGTGTGGGAGAATGTAGGAAGTTAGAAGGACAGAGGTTTAGCAATTTAGTAAAGTTTGGAAGTTTGAAAGGATGGAAGAGGGGTTATAGGGAGGTCTCTTCAGATGTCTTCAGAATCAGGTCTTTCTTCAGTCAGGCTTTCTTTCTTTTGATCAGTTTTCTTTTGATGAGAGTTTTTTTTTCTTAAAGGTACAAGGGCTTTTATACCAACTAATCCATTGTTCTAAGATACCTTCCCACCAGGCTTCCTGATTGGCTAGTTGAGAAATGTGTGTACATAAGCTATTTCTCACCTGCCCGCCAGATGGCAGTCATGTATCATAGAACAATTTGAGTATTTGAGATGACTCATACCTCGGGTGGAATTTTAAGGTAATTACAGGGATTAAATATACGTCTTTCCAGATATATGAGTGATCATACCTATAATATTCTAAATAGGGACCATGGAATATTGGTGTATATTCAGTTATTCCTTCTTGAAATACCATCCTGTCTGTTTCCTGATAAGACATATAACTACTGCTAGTTTACATCTTACTTTCCATCATCTCAATACTCAAGTTAGTGATATATAGTTCCCATTGCTGAATATTTGGTGGTGTGTGAAAACTATTCTTTATAACATCTCTAGATACTATGTTTTTGTAGTTAGATACATTCAATTTTTAGTCTTAAATGTCCTGAATTTAACTTCTTTGTTTTAGAACCAACATTTTCTATGTGTAGGGAAAAACTCTCTGTTTGCCTAGCTCTTGTATTGGAGTCACAGTAAACAACTATTAATACTTTCACCCTTGGTGGACAATAGTATATTGTGATAGTTTCAGAGGTCTGTTGGTTTATCACCCTCTGCAAGGTTTGGGTAAACTTCCAACCAGTTGAGTTCCCGTCTCATTATTGTTAAAATGTTTGAAAGTCGAAGTCCTATCTGGCTATCTGTTTGACTTTTTGTGTATGCATTCTTCTCAACCTCAATATACAAATAGTACTTGTTGACAGTCCAAACAGTCTTATTGTCTTGGAAAAGTCTCACTTCCCCCATTCTATCCATTTCTTAACTAGGATCCTTCGAGGGTTCAACCAAGACAAAATTAACTCTTAGCATCCGGCTATACTGATCTGCTTGTCATATAATGTTATGTCTTGATAAAGTCATGTTTTTGAGACATAATTCAAAAGGTCCACAACAAATCCCCCTTTTTTTTGGGGTACAGGCACGTGTAGATGGGTGTCTGTGTCGCAAAACATGAGTGGGACTTTTGGCTAGAGTGATCGTTCGTCTTCTTCGGTGAAGTGAATGAAATTCAAGAAAATTTTTTTTTTTTTTTTTTAGTAATAAAATGGCAGCGGTGATGCTGGTTGGTCCTCAACTTGACTCGGCGTCTTTAGATGGACACTCCTGATGACGATCCTGGTCTTGTGATGAGGCCGGCCTGGCCTGGCACATCCACCTTGGGGTCCATGGGTCCTCCGCACGACAGGTCTCTTAGACGGTCTCCTAGGTGGGTCTTTTCCTCTGGACTGGCCCTTGGTGGCCTGGGACATCAGGTTATCGTCTCCGGATCGATCTCTGGCATCTGGTCTTTCCCACAGGACATTATAGCTTCCTTCTAGGGTCCGGTCATTGACACCTCCGATCACCGGTCTGGTCATTGTCTGGGCCTTCCTTTCTAAATTATTAAAATGAAGAGTTTAAGTATTGGATATATACAAACTTATATTACTGGATCCTGTAAGGGAAAAGATGAATTATATGTTCAAAGGAAATTTAAGAATGATCTCAATATCTCCAGATAGGAACTGGTGGGTTAGTCTTCCAACAACTGCAATTGAGACTTTGGATGGCAAGCACGTAATTGGTTGATGTGCACCCATCTATCACTGATTTCACCATACCGGGTAACCTGCAATTTATATGCGACCGGAGAGATTTTATCAATGATAGAGAATGGACCTTTCCAAGATGGAAGGAATTTCCGTTCCTTGATCTGGTCTCTTGCAAAGTTGTATAGATAGACCAATCTCATATTCCTTCTTGGAGGTTTTGAGATCATAGTATGTCTTAGCACTAGTTGCAGCTCTTTCCAAATTTCGCTGGGCAAAGGCAAAAGCATATTGCAGATGTTTACGTAAATCCTCTATGTACTGGTGTGTGGTGGTAGCATTGATCAAATTTTGATCTGTAGTGCGATACAATAAGTGCTGGGGCAGTACCATCCGTCTACCTGTCATCAGTTCAAAAGATGACATTTTTGTAACTGTATTCGGAGTAGCCCTCAACGCCATCAGGACCAGCGGGAGTTTGACATCCCAATCTTTGCCTGTTTCCTTAACAAATTTCTTAAGGACGTTAACGATGGTCTGATTGTATCGTTCTACACCACCACTAGAGGCTGGCCGATAGGCGATATGCAATTTCCTTTTAACCCCCAAAATTTTCCACAATTTGGCCATCACTTCGCTAGTGAAGTGCGATCCTCTATCAGACTCTATCCTCTGTGGTAGACCAAAACGTGAAAATACATGATTTATTAGCAATGCAGCACATGTCTCGGAGCTATTATTTGGTGCTGGTATACACTCGACATACTTGGTGAATAAACATGTAACTGTTAACATATACCGATTTCCTTGTGAAGATTTTGTTACGGGCCCAATAAAATCCATTTGAAGGTCTGACCAAGGCATACATATCCCCCTTTTCTGGAGAGGTGCTCTGTGAGTTGGCTTGGTAGGTTGAAATTGGGGACATATTAGGCAACCTTGGTAGTACTCCTTCACATCACGTAACATATGAGGCCAGTAGGCATAATCCCGCAGGATCTCATACGTGATCTTCTCTCCGCGATGACCGGAAGTAGGAGCATCATGGGCATGCTGTAGCATCAAACCTCTAAATTTAAGTGGGACGACCCATTGTTGTACGCCACCCTTTGAGGTTCGTATCAACAATCCCTGGTATAAAGAGAATTGGGATTTGGATTTCATTAAGATACGTAAATCCTCCTTCCCACTACATACTTCCTTATTTATGGGATTTTGGTTGGGATCTTCTATATGACTATAAAACAAGCCAATTATTGGGTCTTCTTTTTGGGCAGTAATTAAATCCTCACTAGGAGAATCGTGACTCCACTGTAATGCATTCGGATCACCAGCTGTTCTGGCCTGTTGCCTGGTGACAGCTTCAACCTGTACGGTACCTAAAAATTGATCAATGTCTAACAGTTCACCGGTGATTGCCCCTTCCTTGGCTAGAAAATCGGCCAGATCGTTCCCTTCTTTCTCGGCACCTAGAACCTTGGAGTGGCCTTTGGTCTTCTTGAAGTGCAGGGTGATATCATTGGACCTTACCAGTTCATCGATGTGACAAAAGAGCTTACCATGTTTCACGGGTTTGTGATTACTCTTGGTCATGTTGTTTCGCTTCCACCTAGAGAAATACTCCACAAAACTATTCCTGACATAATTGGAATCGGTTATGATGGCACACTCTTTAATGTTGAACTCTATAGCCATCTCAACTGCTCTAAGGATTGCAGTAAGTTCAGCAACCTGACTGCTTTTTGGTCCAAGTTTGTATCCCACAGAAATTGGGGTGACACCTTGGGTCCACACGATTCCAATACCTGCCACTAGTTGGAGCTGTTCCCCATCCTTGTGATGAAAAGCACAACCATCCACATATACACACGGCAGCTGTTTACAGTATTCTTCATCATAAACCTTGTAGGGAGAGAACAGTTGTTCTTCCAGAAAGTCAGTGTCCGGGGCCTCCATAGCAGGCGTAGTTGCGGAACAATCATGGAGCTCGGCTAGGCCCTGGGCTACTGGACTTTCCTTGTTCTGTTTGTACTGAATTTCAAGAGGCCACCCTTGCAAAGACAAAGTCCAAGCAGTGATGCGGCTATTAGACACATTTCCTCCCTTGATACGTTCACTCTTTAAATACTGTAAAGGCTGGTGTGCCGTTTCAACAATGATTCTCTCTCCCTGAATGTAACTGCGGAAATTCTGTAATACCCACACGGTGGACAATAGAGCTTTTTCACAGTCACTGAACTTTACTTCAACCGGGGACAAAGTTTTACTGGCATAGGCAATCACCTTACTGACATCATCACGTTTCTGGTAAAGAACGGAACTCATACTTACCTGCGTAAACCCTGTCTCTAGATAGAAATTTTTACCCCCTTCGGGATATCCGAGACACGGCGCTTGTGTAAGACGTTCCTTTAACTCCTTCATGGCGTCTTCCTGTTTCTTACCCCACGACCATCCGACATCTTTCTTCAGTAGGTGAAGCAACGGCTTGCTTATCTCGGCGTAATTATCAATAAACTTACGCGAGTAGTTTACCATACCTAGGAATGATCTCAATTCTTTAAGGTTAGTAGGGACTTTACAGTTCAGAACCGCCTCAACCTTCTTCTTTTGTGGGTTCAAACCTTCAGCAGTAACTTCATGGCCTAGGAAGTTTACCTTCGTGCGACACCACTGGGCTTTTTGTAAGGACAGTTTAACTCCTGCTGCTTTTAATTGGCCCAGAACATGCCGAAGTTCGGTAATGTGTTTGGCCATATCAGTACTTTTGATCAGGATATCGTCTACGTATGCCAACGTCCCCCTTTCAAAGGCGTCTGGCATGGCCTTGTGCATGAACACAGCAAATTCATGTCCGGAATTTATGAATCCGAAAGGCATTCTCACCCAACAATATTGTCGATTTCCAAAACTGAAAGCCAGTTTGTATTGGTCTTCCTCACTCACCTTTATGGTCCAATACCCCTGTGCACAATCCAAGGCTGTGAAAACCTGGGATCCTTGGAGCTGGGCTAGACACTGGTCTATGTATGGGACCGGCCATCCTGACATGTACACACGTTTGTTCAGCTGACGGAGGTCAGCGCACAAACGCCATTGTCCATTGGGTTTTAAAATACCCAGGATCGGGTGGTTATAGGAGCTGTGGATGGGCCTAATTATACCCCTTTCATGTAACTTCCTGATAATCTCAGCTAGAGATTCATAGGAAGCTAATGGTAACCTACACTGTCTTACGAATACTGGTGGGGCATCTGGATCTGTTTGGATCCTAGCGATGTGTAGGTCAGTAGTCCCACAATCGTAAGAATCCTTGGCAAAGATCTCTTGGAATTCAAGGAGAAGCTCTCGGAGCAATTGTCGGTCGAGATCACTGGAACACGCATCAGCGAGGGCCACCATCTCTTCCACTAACTCCTTGAATCCAGGAAAGCTTTCCGGCTGACCTATCTCATATGCCTCTTCAAGTTTTGTGGTGAGGTCATTGGGTACGTGATGTGTGTGTGTGTTCTCCTGCCATCCAGGTTCTTTGGGGTACTCTTGTTCTTTGATTGGGTGATCAAAGACAATTGATGTCTCTTCGATTCGACAGGTGCCATCTTTAGAATCGAATGGATAAATGGACTCTATGGTGAAAATACCCTCTGGTAATGAATGGAATGTTTGCTCAATTAATTGTTCCTCCGACCAAGTTCACCACCACAATGGGATCTGCAGAGGATCTGTTTGAAGACATGGTCATGTATGAGGAAAGATTAAGGAGAAGGAGAGTGTTATCCATGTTGCTATAAGATCCTCATTATTAGGAATTTGTTAACCTATGAAGTGGTGCCGGCTGATCATGGCAATTGGAGGATGACCAGAGAGGAGTGTGATAATATCCATTTTGACTGATCTCCTTCCCATTTGGATACACTTTATAGGTGATTTTAGCCAACTATGAGAATTAGAGGCATGGCTATCTGCTGAGTGCACACCCAAAAGGGGGAACGCCATCTTTAATGTACGTGGTGATCTTTTGGGAATTGGAAGATTCATTTGGTGGAAAAGATTCTTTATGGACTTTCAGTTTTTCACATTTTAATGATCACTAATTTATTTATTTATATGCACATATATATTTCATTGTGCTGTTGAATCTCTTTGAAGGTTCTTTTTGTTGATCATATGTATTTGTATAGAAGTGGCAGCATTTATTATAATTCATTATAATTTATTATAATTATTCTTGATTTAGATTTTATCACGCATTTAGCGCAAACTCTTTTTGTTTTAAATATTGTTATTATATTATCACCAGTAATGATATCAGAGCTTTGATAGACTAGTTAATTATAGGAATAAACAAGATAGTAAATATTTATAATTCAAGTATGGGGAAGTCAAAACCACCCCCTATTTTATTTCATCTTCTAATAGCAGCCTGCCCTCATTCACATATGCTACATGCTTATTCAGTATTCACTTATTGATCCTGCCAGTAGGGCATTTCCTAAAGCTGTTCACTTTGCAAGGAAAGTTGCAATATACATGGAAATGTTCCCCAAAAGCTTAGTTAAGGAGATTGGACTCTGCTGACTTCCATCATCCAATCTTGTGCAAATGAAAATGTTGTTTTTTTTTAATTCAGTATACTTTGCAAAGTAAAGTCTTACCACATTATTCTAGCTCTGGGATAAATTCCAATGCAAAGTGAACCACCAATCGACCGCAGTGTGCCTATATAGGAGCTGAATTGTTACCCTGGAAGCACCCTAGAAGCATGCTCCTGTGCTGTGATCTGTCTTTACTTTCAGCCAGACTGCCAATGGAATTCGATTATTTATAACATCAATTTTTGATCAAACTTTATTAACAAAAACATTCTGTCTCAAATTTCCATCACAAACACCAGAGCACACAGAAACAATTGGACTTAGCAGCATGGGGGTGAAACTTAAAAGTACATGTTAAGTGGTATTAAACCCAAAGTCAAAAATATAATATATTATAGCTTAACAATCATTAGATGTGGTGGCTGCATTAGTTTTCCTTTAGGCTGTTTCCTCTATTGTCAACTGGAGATCTGGTCAGTAACATACCTCCTGTATTAGAGTGTTTGAGGTTTTACATAAATAAGAGCTGGTCACTGTAAACACAACAATCAGTGTTAAATGTTTTGTCTCATCCCTCTTACTGCTACAGCTACAGAACAGCTTGTTCTGTTGAAAAATAACAGACTTACTGAGAGGATCACCAAGTGAAAATAAAGACAAGGAAAACTAGAAAATACATCTAATGCAGCTATCACATCTAAGAATTGATAAGCTGCAATATCATGAATGTTTGCTCTTGGGTTTAATACAGTTCTAAGTATGTACCATACATAAACAAATCAGCAGTGCTTAAAGGTGCACTCCAAGCAGGTATGAAAGGAACATTAATGCAATTCTGTATTCTTGAATACAGCTTTTGGTTTTAATACCATATTAAAAAACACATAAAACACATATAAAACAAAGGTCATGCTTTCGTTATTTAAAAATAAATTGTTATGGGATATTTCAAATTTGAGTTTAGTGATACTTTCATTTTTTAAGCATGGGAAGATGGGACAGGGTATCATTAGTGTACAAATGTATGGTCTGTTGTGCCAAGGTGGAAAGAAACCTTCAGAGCAGGAGCGGACTGATCATTTGGAAACTGCCCGAGGGCCCAGGGTCAGTAGGGGGCCCCATGAGATGTCCCTGGTACCTTTTTCATAGGCTTTTTTGAGTTTGGGCAAAGACACAGGGGCCCCATGATCCCCTATTGCCTAGGGGCCCCATGATCCCCTATTGCCTGGGGGCACCATGAGTTGTCAGTCCGCCCCTGCTTCAGAGGAAACCTTGAGGTCTCGTTCACATCATACATGCATAAAAAACAGAGGGAACGTGCAGATTTCACTTGCAGAGACAAGAGTTTATATCAGTTTTCATGTGCATTTCAACACTGCTGTTACATCAGTTTTTTCTCTGCACAGAAATACAGTATGTAACATAAATTCTCTGCAAGAGATTAAAGAAAACAGTAGTATTCTAGGTGCCCTTATTCTGACTCAGATTGTTGTGATAGCGATTTATCCCTTGTGAGACCTCTCTGCCTAGCCTGTATAAGCAGATATAATCACTGTGGACAATCCTTATCAGATAGCTTGAACTCACCAATACTGTGTTCATCCAGAAGTTGCTTTATTCTGTACATGTGACAACAGGATACAGCAGAATGAATGGTTTCCAGTGTTATGCGGTCAAAAGATGATACTTTCTGTAGCGTACTATGCAGAATACATGTGTCCCTGTTACATGTGGACTGTTAGCTGCCTCCATGACACAGGAAGTGCTGTACTCAAGAAGAAGGGAGGAGCTTCATATGCAAAGGTATTGTGTCATAGATCTCAGGGAGGTAATATGAAAAACAAATGCATTACCAAATAAGGCCACTGGTGGCGGCATATAACTAACTATAGAAATATCCATAGGAAATGGTACAAAGAATAAACTATATGAATTCTCATGTACATTAACATAAATATTAAATGTGTAACAGCATAGCCCTGTTTGTTCCAAAATGTTGATGTCCCGCCAGTTTTTTTCCGTACAGAAAACCACATACTGTATAAGGTGCAGATTCCTGCGCAGAAAAAAATATGTACATGATACTAGTGTTGTGGTATGGAACAGGCCACATAGAGAACAATTGTTTTCTTTGTGCTCTTGCAGAATGTGTCCAGAAAAACAGACGTCTCTGCACCATGGCATGAATGAGGCCTGAGCCAGAGTGGAGAGGAAGCGAATGCCTTCTATTAGTACGGGTGATTTACTAAAACTGGAGAGTGCAAAATCCGGTGCAGTTCTGCATAGAGAACAATCAACTTTTTTTTTTTGTCAAAGCTTAATTGAACAAGTTGAAATTAGAATCGAATTGGCTACCATGCACAGCTGCACCAGATTCTTCACTCTGAAGTTTTAGTAAATCAACCGCAGTGAGTCTTTGTGGTTTATGGAAGTATTATGAGCATATCTGCTATTTCAAACATTATAATTTATAATGCTGATGTAGAGACTAGCACTCATACGCCAATAGTATTTTTTTTTTAAATTTGGGTCAAACCAATATTCATTTTGGCCATGGTGATGAGAAAATTCAATGAGACAGAATGGAAATTTTTTTGAACAAGTAAACTATAACAGTGAGTTGGTTTCATCTGGGAAAAACACTACATATTGTAGAGAAATCTGTTTGAAATCAAACAAAAATCGAACTATGCATTGTGAGCTTTTAGGACTGTTTCACATCTATGCAGGTTGCGTTGATGCATTTTCATGGAACGTTTTGCAGGTTTTTTTTCACACGTTTTTGACACTTTTTAATGTGTTTTTGATGCGTTTTGTATTTTGTGTTTTTGGGGGGTGTGTGTTGTCTTGCATGAGAAACCAGCAAAAATGCAGCAGAAATGCATCAAACACAAAAGCACGGTGTTTTTGATGCATTTCTGATGTATTTCAGCTGTGTTTCCATTGAAGTCTAAGGAATGAAAAACACCTACTGCAGGAAAAAAGTCCTTGACCATTTCCAAAACATGCACTGGTGGGAAATGCACAAATGTGAATGTGAACCATAGGGAACCATGTTAAACAGACTGTAGTGTGTTTCTGCAAAACTGAAAAGCACTGCAAATGCATAGGTGTGAACCAGGTCTAAAGGATAAGTTTACCTTTGGGAACATGTTACATGTTCCACTCGTTTTTAGGGTGGAACATGTAACATGTTCTTACTGCTGCAGCCTTTCTCTTATCCATCACCTTTAGTGATAGTGAGCAGGGAATCTTCTTCCCTAACTCTCTGTCACAATTTTAAAAATGCAGCCATGTGAGGCTTCGACACCGCCCACCTCTGTCATTCATTTACGAATGGGAAAACTACAACTACCACTAGCTTTTGCAGCTGACAGCTTGTAGTTATCAATAAACTACCAGTGCGCTGGTGAGTGATTTACATAGTGAATTGATGGTTCCTGTCATTGTGTAACGCCCTGCCCGTACAAGGTACGAGCAGACAGATTATGCCAGGCAGGGGTAGCACAGGATGGGATAGCCAACTATCATCTTGGATAAATTATTAATCTTGGATTAAGTATTGCACTTCAGGTCTGCATCATCTGAACAACTCTTCTCTATCCCCTGACAGGTAAATTACTTAGCATCACAAAATGATACTTGGTTCTGTATTCACTAAAAGGACTGATAAACTGGGAAGTGGGTAGGGAGTGGAACCAAGGGATTGTGCTCGGAGATGTGTAGGGGGAGGAGACAAGAAGTGAGTCAGAAAGGGGGAGTTCCTGCACCTATTTTCTGAGAAAAAAAATCCCTGTATGTGGTAATTTTCTGTGAGCAATATCCATCTGTACTTATCCATCTGTACTATCTCCATGCCATTTAGGACTGCAAATTGACACTGCTATGCTATATGGTAATCTATGTTGTTTTCAAAATCCACCTCCTCATTACTATTCAATACGAATTATTACTATCAATATTCCTATTGGTAATCTATGCTGCTTTCAAAGTCTGTAGCTCTGTACATATTACTGTGATGTTTATTTTGCTGATCCTAATCTTTACAATGCTGCCCTCCTGCTCTCTTGTTGTCTCTTGTAGTCCTCCTCTGGTGTGAAAAGTTTGCCCTGCTAGCCATCTGTTTCTCCTATGCATTCCTGATTGATTGATTAATTGACAATACCCCCACCCAACGCAGTATAAATTTAAGCCTGGCCAACCTGGCCACTTCTGTCTGCAACAGTTCACTGTCATCCACCCTGGACACATTGGTCTCCTTCACTACACACAGAATCCAGCCCCTGACCATTACAACCCTGGCAAACAGACAATACCAGATGCCTCAAAAAAGACGTCTCTGCACCATGGCATGAATGAGGCCTGAGCCAGAGTGGAGAGGAAGCGAATGCCTTCTATTAGTACGGGTGATTTACTAAAACTGGAGAGTGCAAAATCCGGTGCAGTTCTGCATAGAGAACAATCAACTTTTTTTTTTTGTCAAAGCTTAATTGAACAAGTTGAAATTAGAATCGAATTGGCTACCATGCACAGTTGCACCAGATTCTTCACTCTGAAGTTTTAGTAAATCAACCGCAGTGAGTCTTTGTGGTTTATGGAAGTATTATGAGCATATCTGCTATTTCAAACATTATAATTTATAATGCTGATGTAGAGACTAGCACTCATACGCCAATAGTATTTTTTTTTTAAATTTGGGTCAAACCAATATTCATTTTGGCCATGGTGATGAGAAAATTCAATGAGACAGAATGGAAATTTTTTTGAACAAGTAAACTATAACAGTGAGTTGGTTTCATCTGGGAAAAACACTACATATTGTAGAGAAATCTGTTTGAAATCAAACAAAAATCGAACTATGCATTGTGAGCTTTTAGGACTGTTTCACATCTATGCAGGTTGCGTTGATGCATTTTCATGGAACGTTTTGCAGGTTTTTTTTCACACGTTTTTGACACTTTTTAATGTGTTTTTGATGCGTTTTGTATTTTGTGTTTTTGGGGGGTGTGTGTTGTCTTGCATGAGAAACCAGCAGAAATGCAGCAGAAATGCATCAAACACAAAAGCACGGTGTTTTTGATGCATTTCTGATGTATTTCAGCTGTGTTTCCATTGAAGTCTAAGGAATGAAAAACACCTACTGCAGGAAAAAAGTCCTTGACCATTTCCAAAACATGCACTGGTGGGAAATGCACAAATGTGAATGTGAACCATAGGGAACCATGTTAAACAGACTGTAGTGTGTTTCTGCAAAACTGAAAAGCACTGCAAATGCATAGGTGTGAACCAGGTCTAAAGGATAAGTTTACCTTTGGGAACATGTTACATGTTCCACTCGTTTTTAGGGTGGAACATGTAACATGTTCTTACTGCTGCAGCCTTTCTCTTATCCATCACCTTTAGTGATAGTGAGCAGGGAATCTTCTTCCCTAACTCTCTGTCACAATTTTAAAAATGCAGCCATGTGAGGCTTCGACACCGCCCACCTCTGTCATTCATTTACGAATGGGAAAACTACAACTACCACTAGCTTTTGCAGCTGACAGCTTGTAGTTATCAATAAACTACCAGTGCGCTGGTGAGTGATTTACATAGTGAATTGATGGTTCCTGTCATTGTGTAACGCCCTGCCCGTACGAGGTACGAGCAGACAGATTATGCCAGGCAGGGGTAGCACAGGATGGGATAGCCAACTATCATCTTGGATAAATTATTAATCTTGGATTAAGTATTGCACTTCAGGTCTGCATCATCTGAACAACTCTTCTCTATCCCCTGACAGGTAAATTACTTAGCACCACAAAATGATACTTGGTTCTGTATTCACTAAAAGGACTGATACTGGGAAGTGGGTAGGGAGTGGAACCAAGGGATTGTGCTCGGAGATGTGTAGGGGAAGGAGACAAGAAGTGAGTCAGAAAGGGGGAGTTCCTGCACCTATTTTCTGAGAAAAAAAATCCCTGTATGTGGTAATTTTCTGTGAGCAATATCCATCTGTACTTATCCATCTGTACTATCTCCATGCCATTTAGGACTGCAAATTGACACTGCTATGCTATATGGTAATCTATGTTGTTTTCAAAATCCACCTCCTCATTACTATTCAATACGAATTATTACTATCAATATTCCTATTGGTAATCTATGCTGCTTTCAAAGTCTGTAGCTCTGTACATATTACTGTGATGTTTATTTTGCTGATCCTAATCTTTACAATGCTGCCCTCCTGCTCTCTTGTTGTCTCTTGTAGTCCTCCTCTGGTGTGAAAAGTTTGCCCTGCTAGCCATCTGTTTCTCCTATGCATTCCTGATTGATTGATTAATTGACAATACCCCCACCCAACGCAGTATAAATTTAAGCCTGGCCAACCTGGCCACTTCTGTCTGCAACAGTTCACTGTCATCCACCCTGGACACATTGGTCTCCTTCACTACACACAGAATCCAGCCCCTGACCATTACAACCCTGGCAAACAGACAATACCAGATGCCTCAAAAAAGTCCCAGCAAGACTTTCAATCAATATAACTTTACCCTCAAAAAATCCCACTAATATTAACAACCTAAGACCCATCTCCTTACTCCCATTTGCCTCCAAACTCCTTGAGTGTCTAGTCTACAAACTGCTGAGCTGTTATCTCATTGAGAATGACCTTCTTGATCCCCTCCAGTCTGGATTTCACCTGCAACACTCCACAGAAACTGCTCTCCTAAAACTCACAAACAATTTACTAACAGCTTAAACCAATGGTCACTATTCCATACTCTTACTCTTGGACCTCTCCGCTCTCCTTTGACACAGTTGACCACCCCCTCCTCCTCAAAAAACTTTATTTCCTTGGCCTTTTGTGACTTTACTCTCTGTTTGTTCACATCTTATCTATCTCACCGCAACTTCAGTGTCACTTACAACTCTACTCCTCCTCTCCTATTCTTCTTACCATCGGGGTCCCCCAGGACTCTGTCCTTGGACCTCTCCTATTCTCAATTTACACTTCTTCCCTGGGTCAGCTAATAGCTTCCCATGGTTTCCAATACCATTTCTATGCTGATGACACACAAACCTATCTCTCTACCCCTCATTTCACCCCATCAATTTCTTCACATATCACTGTTTTACTAACAGACATATCAGAATTGATGTCACTCCCCTTCCTTAAATTTAATCTATCCAAAACTGAGCTCATAATATTTCCTCCCCCACGTGCCCCTTCCCCTGATTTCTCAGTCAAGATTAACGGCACAACTATCAACCTGTCCCTGGGTGCCAGGGTACTGGGTGTAACCCTGGATTCTGAACTGTCCTTTCAGGTACACATCCAATCCCTTTCCAAATCATGCTGCCTCAACCTCCACAACATCTCCAGAAAACTCACCTTCTTAAACAACAACACGATAAAGCTTCCAATTCACTCCCTGGTCATCTCTCATCTCGACTACTGCAACTTCCTCCTCATTGGCTTATCTTTACATAGGTTACCCCCCCCTTCAGTCTATCATGAATGCTGCCAGGCTCATCCACCTTACCAACCGTTCAGTGTCTGCTACCTCTCTCTGCCAATCCCTCCACTGGCTTCCACTCTCACAATGTATAAAATTCAAGGTACTAACAACAACTTACAAAGCCGTCCACAACTTGGCCCCCAGCTACATCATTAGCCTGGTCTCAAAATACCAACCAAACCGCTCTCTTTGGACCTCCTAAGACCTTCTGCTCTCCAGTTCCCATGTCACCTCCTCCCATGCTTGCCTCCAAGACTTCCCCCGAGCTTCTACCATCGTAAGGAATTCCCTACCCCTATCTGTCCAACTATCTCCTAATCTATCTACCTTTAGACAATCCCTGAAAACCCTTCTCCTTAAAGAAGCCTATCATGCTTCTAACTAATGCACTGTGTTTTTACTGTCTCCATCAGCTTATCCCCCACATCTATTACCTTTTGTATCACTTGACTCTTCCTCTTAGATTGTAAGCTCTAACGAGCAGGGCCTTCTGATTCCTTTTGTACCAAATTGTATTGTCTGCCTTCATTTTGGAAAGCGTTGCACAAACTGTTGGCACTATATAAATCCTGTATAATAATAATTATACTGACAGTCTGCAAGAGCCCTGCACTGCATCAGCAGATCGGGTGTGCAATGCTTACAGCTTCCTAATAAAAAATACAAATTAAATGAACATTGTCTACCTGCAAAAAGTGTATTATTTTTTTTTTTAAAGGTGAATATCCAGTTGCATATTAAAGGGGAATTGTTGAGATAGATCTTTAATGCCTATTTGTCCATGGTGCCTATTGAAACTATTACCACCCCTTGATGTTATATCAATTATTTCACAATATGGCTTTTAAAATTCCAGAGAATTGTAATACCAGTCACAGGGCTAGCTGAATGTTTCCCAGACATCAGATTACTGAACTATTTCTAGGTCAGTTCATATATTATCCAAAAGGTCACCAAGTTCTGATGACAACCCACCTTCAATATTCCTGTGCCACAAATGCTTCATTCTTCCATTTTATCTTTTCAGATCATTACAGGCTACCGCCTTTTAAAATGAATGTCAGTTTCTTTTGCTGCACAATAGAGAGAAGGAGAGAGAGAAAGCGATGACCTTTAGTGAGTAAAATAGGTTTGTGAGCTTTCAGTGCTTTGTAGTTATGTCTGAAGCTCATTATCTCCTCATCTCAAGAACTTCCAGTCCCTGTATCAATAACTATGTCTGTGCAATAGGTTTGTGTCTCCTGCTCATGAGATAGGACTCTGGTATAAAGGTTTATTAATAGCTAAGAGTAGCCTGCCAAATGCATCAGAGCATTAGAAATTGGAGGAAAGTGCTTCATTCTGCATTCTTTCAACAAGTATTTTGGCTGTTCGACAGAATGTCAATGAAGAACAAGGTGATTTTTTTTTTAATAAACTTTTAGCTCTACCTTAGGTAGTGATTACAGGCAAAAGCAGCATCTGCTGTTCATATTGTTTACCAGAGAAATGAGATGAAGTGCACCTAGTGTCAAGATGGGTGACATGGCCAGTCTATTTCCCACACTAAATGGCATTTATCAGTCACAGCCTGTTTTCAGAGCTACTGGTGTGTTTCAACCAACTGAATAGGGCCATCAAAGGGCAAGACCCTTGATCAGACTGAAGAGATGTTCAGATATCACAATGGACACTCTTTGAAGACTTAAAAAGTAAAACCAGGCCTGATTTTTATTAGAGTAAAAGAAATATAATAGTACTGTATATATTTGTGGAACAGTTATCGAATTCACCTTTTTTTTTTTTAAATTAAAATTAAAATAGTTTTTTAATTTTTTAAGTCATATGCACATATGTAAACTAATGTAAATAAATAGAAAAAACTGACCCCAGAGATCAATATAAGTCAATAATTAAAGAGGAATTATATATGTCTATAATATAGATTGGAGTATACTAGATATTGTTGTGCTTGAGGATAAGAGGGGCATGTTGGCTTGTTTTTAATTGTGTTATTTGTTGCTGTATTTTAATAACTATTTGTATAATAAATATTGTTTGTGAACCATACCTGTCGGGTGGAGTTCCAAACATTGGAGTTCTTTATGTGCAGTAAACAATTTAAATATACAAGGCAATTGCAAGTAAGAAGGTGGAGCCATAAACCAAGTTTTTACTATTTACAGTAATGTCTCTTTTGCTGGTAGGCCCCCTGCCCTTGCAATTTACATATAGTAGTGGATTTTTTGTTAGGATCATGAGTATTTTTATTCAACTTTTGGAAAACATATGTGAATTAAAATTTTATGTAAAATCAAAAGTTTTGGATAGAGTAAGGAAGAGATAGACCCTCTGGCAATTTTTCATTGGTGTCTGTGTCCTCACTGGGGAGCTTTACCATCTCTATTTGCTCTGGTGACCACTGTCACCAAAACAAAAGTAAAGGGGAAATCCAACATTTTAGAGTTGTGATCGGAGAAAGAGATGAGGTTAATTATCCAACTGGGAGAAATGTTCTGGTGACAGCTGTTGCAGATGGTAATTTCTCATCTTAAGTAGATTTCTTCTCATTTTCTATGGCATCTCCAGAACAGGAAGTGAAAGGAAATCTCCCTAGCAGGACACAGACAGCAACAATTAATACATTATGCATAAGGTATCATAAGATAATACATTAAATTGTATGTATAGCCTGATAGGTGGATTGCCCCTATTCTACTCTATACAAAAAAAGGTTTGGCTATACATACACTTTAATGTATTACTGCTCATCCACTGCATAGTCAGGTTGCATTGTAGAGTGGCCAGTGGAAACAAAGTAACATTATTAGGAAAATTAAGAAAGACAGAACTTAATAAAAACAGAACAGAACAGAACAAGTGTTATACAGAACAGTGGCAGAACTACCAGGGTCGCAAAGGTTACATCTGCGAATGGGCTCTGGCATTTTTCATTCTGGCATGAAATGATGCGCAGAAGACTATGTAGATGTGCTGGGGGGGTACATAAGTGTGTTGGTGATTACAGAGGCTTGCTGGGGTGTTCAAAGGTGTGCTGAAGGGATACAGAGGATGCTGGGAGGTGCAGAGGTGTGTGAGGAGGTACGGTGGTGTGGGGGGTGCTGGGGGTGCAGAGGCATGCTGGGGGTTTTACAAAGACACATTGGGGGATACAGAGGTGTGCTGGGGGTTGCAGAGATGTACTGGGGAGTACAAAGGCTTGCTGGATGTATGAAGGCATACTGGGGGATTCTAGGAAGTGCAGAGGTTTGGGGGGTGGAGAGGTGTGCAAGGGGATGAGGAGATGTCCTGAGGGGGTTACGGAGGATGCTGGGAAGTGCAGATGTGTGTATATGGGGTGCAGTGATGTGTATAGGAATGGGGTGCAGTGATGTTGCAGCAATGGGGGACAGAAGTGTGCTGAGGGGAACAGAGGTGTGCTAGTGGTACAGAGGTTATAGGGGGCATGAAGGCATGCTGAGGGGTACAGAAGCATTCCAGGGGTGTAAAGATGTGCAAACAGGTATGGCATTAGGTGCCTCTTGTATGACCAAGCCCATTTTTAATGCCCGCCCCTAGTTAAGATACATTTTCCGCCTACATTGGCTGGCTGAACACCTAGCAAAAAAAGGAGTCCCTGAAAATTTTTTGGAAAGTTTGGCAACTATGCAGGAAAGAGGCTTTCTGCAGAACATGTGAAAGGGGACTGCTGCGAGACTGTAATAAAGGTCCTGCAAAGGGAGTAGAGGGCCCCAGGACCAGTGGGAAGGGCCCTAGGATGGTGTCAGGGGGGCCATTCATTATTTCATGCCATAAACCCTGAAGGCTTTAGTTATGCCTCTGATTATACATGATAGCTAAGCAGTACTATTCTGCCAACTGACATCTGTCGGTGGCTACAGTAGAGTTTTGTGGAGATACACTTAAAGTCTTTGTTAACCCTAGCAATAAACATCTATTATTTGCTCCTTTTTGATCTGTAAAATGTACCATTGAAAGCTTTTAGTTATATAAGTTAGTTACGTGTACGATAAATACAAAAAATGACCGAGCCGACAATTTATTTGCTCTCTGCCTCAGCTGTATATTATCAGTTATCATTTTCTCAGATCCTTCTGTTGACTAGAGAATACCTCCCCCATGTTATGGAGAAAAGGAGATGGGAGGTGTCCTGACATACTTTCTGTCCTAGGACAGATTGCCATGTAAAAAGCCTGAAAAGAAAAAGAAAATAAATGCAGCCACCACACCTAGGGACTGTTATTCTGCACCAGGGGCGGACTGACCATTTGGAAACTCGGGCACTGCCCGAGGGCCCGGGGTCAGTAGGGGGCCCCATGAGATGCCCATGGTACCTTTTTCATAGGCTTTTTTGAGTTTGGGCAAGGACACAGGGGCTCCATGATCCCCTACTGCCCGGGGGCCCCATGAGTTGTCAGTCTGGCCCTGTTCTGCACTATATTACATTTTTGTTCTTGGACAAAGTCTATAGTGACATAGACTGAAATACATTGAGAAACAGACAATATGAAAATAAGTATTTCTTTATATTTAACATTTTAAGGAAGTATCCAAAGCTTTCTGGTATACTAAAGCCAGTCATACAAGACTGAACCGGCCGAGATTAAATCCATGTATGGGCAGACTGATTGTACCCAAGTCAATCCATCCGTCAAGACCTGGGTACAGCTAACCTGTCTGATGTTTGTACATTTGATTACTAACAGCAGCTAAAGCCACTAGCAGTAACAATTGTGTTCTTCCGGCCAGGAGGTTTTCCCTCAGCCCCCGTGAAACTGACTGTGTTGATGGGGGAATCAAGTGATTTTCTTTCCTTCCGCCTATGGTGGAACGAAAGAAAATCGACTCATCTGTGGGCTGCTTAAGGCTGATTTACCAGGCGAGCTCAGAATGCTCACAATAAATTGTGAATATTTGCTTTAGTTATCCAACCATATGTGGATGAAATAAGACCAGGAATTCATTTTTTACATGATTGATGTTACAGAATGTAATGTGATTGTCCAGAATACATCTGAATTTAAAAGCATTGTACACTTTCAAATGTATTTGTTATTTTAACTAGAAATGTGTGTAGTTACTGTATATTCTTTATGTTGTTTGTCTGCCTTACCTTTTAGTGATGGGCTCACATTTTGTGGCTGCAGTTTGTAGTGTCCTAGTTGATCAATTCCTTATGCTCATGTTTTCGTTCACCTAGTTTGTCCCTATTTACTAAGAGAACGGGCTAGATTAAAGCATCCAGTCAGTGCCTCACCATTTCCTCCATATTGCATTACAAATGTGAAAGTGGTATTTTTATGAAAACATTTTTTTCCAGTATGATGATCTCTCTGTTAATTGCTGTGCCTGCTTGTGTCTGTTCCAGATCTAAATACTATGCAGCTCTCACCTGCACCAGTTCTAGACTAAGAGTTCCAGGGTTTGTGGGATATATAGTTCCTTCGCAGGAAGTGTCGGTTCTTAGACTACAGACACAGGTCACGCATGACCTTGTGCAGTGCTATGCTATGTGCTTCATGTTTAAACACAAACTTATGAAACCAGAATGCGAAGATTTACTTTACTATAGGCTATGCATGCAAGAAAATAAATGGCACCATGAAATTACAGGATCACTCAATCAAAGAAATTGCAAAAGGGACATTAAAGAAGCTGGACCTTTGAACACTCAACAAATAACAAAAAGTTTTTTAAAAATCTGATTTTTATTTACATACAAAATAGCGGTTAAAACCATAATAAAATATGAGACATAGAGAAACATTATGGATAGTTACATGATAGCATAGACACATATTAATCTAGACAGTTGATATCCTGAAATGCGACACATTTCGTGAAGCAACGTTCGCTTCCTCAGCAGATAGTAATATTCCATAGGATATCTGTAGAGAAGCCATGTCAGTTAATATCAACAATAACCTTAATTGTGAAGATGGAAAGAGATATAGCTCTGAATTAGGCAGAAAACAAAACACAAAACACAAAATAGATATATTTCTCTAAAAAAGGCAAGTGGAGTACACAGTTAGAGACCCCAGGGGGTCAAAAAGAAAAAAAAGAGAAAAAGAAAGAACAAATTGTAAACCATAATACCAATAGTACCAGCAAAACACAATATGGCAAAATAAATTACGGAGGATTCATGACCAAATGTCAAAGGCCTCAGTGATAAAAAATAGATCAGTGTGGCCTAAAGTGAGATACAGTAGATTAATTCCTCTTATGAAGAATTGGATGAAATACACTAATGGAAGCCGCCAAAGATTAAATAACATGAAACATTAACATTAAAAAGAACATGGCAAGTAATAAGTCTCCGCCCGTATCACCCACCTGCTGAGCGACATATCAGACTGGATGTCGCTCCACTTCCTCAAACTGAACCTTTCCAAAACTGAGCTCCTAATTTTCCCCCCAGCCCATGCCCCCTCTCCATCACGACCAACAACGCCACCATCAGTCCCACCCCGCAAGCCAAAGTCCTAGGTGTCACTCTGGATTCAAACCTGTCCTTTCAACCCCATGTCCAATCGCTAACAAGCTCATGCAGGCTCCACCTCCGTACCACATCCAAAATACGTCCATTCCTAACCCCAGACACTACCAAACAACTCATTCACTCCCTCAATATCTCACGCCTGGACTACTGCAACTCCCTCCTCACTGGCCTACCTCATCACAGACTATCCCCGCTTCAGTCTATCCTGAACTCAGCGGCCAGACTCATCCACCTTACCAACCGCTCCTCTTCTGCCACCCAACCCCTGTCATTCCCTCCATTGGCTCCCGATTGCCCAATGCATGAAATTCAAACTACTAACACTGACATACAAAGCCATTCATAACGCTGCCCCAAACTACCTCACCGACCTGATACCCAAATACCACCCAACCCGTAATCTTCGCTCCTCACAAGACTTCCTACTTTCTAGCTCCCTGGTCTCCACCTCCCACGCCCGACTGCAGGACTTCTCCAGGACTTCCCCCATCCTCTGGAACTCACTACCCCAATCCATCACACTGTCACCTACCCTCCTCACCTTTAGGCACACCCTGAAAACCCATCTCTTCAGGGAAGCCTACCCCACCCTCACCAAACTGCCGATCTCCTCCACTCCTCCTATCACTCCATCCCCCAAAGCCACTTCCTCCTGTGCCACTATCCCCTCCCTCCTAGATTGTAAGCTCGAAAGAGCAGGGCCCTTGAACCCCTCGTGTATTGTTTTGTTACTGTATTGTCTCATTCATGTACTGTCCCCCACTATAATGTACAGCGCTGAGCAAACCTTTTGGCGCTATATAAATACTGTATAATAATAATAAGGAAAGAAAACCCAAAAGCCAAGTGATCAGCAATGCCCAAAGGACAAATGAAAGCAAGATAGATTGCTTAGAGACAGCCATGAGCTTCCATAAGCAGACTACAGATATCTGCATTGTTTACAGCTAACAGCTCAACAAAAGGGAAGGCAGTGCAGAAAGAAATCCCTCAGGCTATAAATACCTACCAGTGGATGCCACACCCAATCTAATGTCATTCTAAAGTCCCTTGGGCAATTTCTTTGATTGAGAGGCTTCATAAACCTAAGCATTGAGCTGCACCTCATTAAATGTTTCTGGGCTCTCTGTTCTTTGTATTGAAATTACAGGATCAATGCATATTTTATGCAGGTGAAAAATACAAGGTAAGGGTAAAAATGTTTATAATGTTTTTAATGTAAAAAAACAAGTGTGGGGAGTAGTGTACTGAAGATGGTCTTTAATCTCTATGAACCTTCCCTCATACTTGAGGTCCTTGATGATCACTACGTGTTTGTTATCCTTCTGTACATACTGTTTATGGACATCATGTGGTAGATTTACTAAACCTGGAGCACTCAGAATCTGGTACAGTTGTGCATGGTAGCCAATCAGCTTCTAACTTCAGTTTGTTCAATTAAGCTTTGGCAAAAACCTGGAAGCTGATTGGTTTCTGTGCAGAGTTGCTCCAAATTTTGCACTTTTCATTTTAATAAATAACCCCCCACACCTACTGTGTAAGAAATTGCCTAAAATTAAACTGTGCTACTAGGATGATGCTGAACTAATTATTTTTGTACCATACTATGTGTGCAAGCTTTAGAAGCTGCAGACTTATTTTGCATGAACTATGATCTGCAAAGACACCTAGTGCTTTTTCCATCATAATCTCTACCCAGTTTTACATGCTACGGGCTGTATGTCACACATTTTAGTTTCCAAATGCATTATTTTACATGTATTTACAGTGAACCTCATTTGACATTTAACTGCCAAATTGTTTAATATACCCGAGTCATTTTGTAAGTTCCAGACATCTTCCATAATTTGTATTACATTACAAAGCTTAGAGCAAAAAATAAATTGCTTTTGTGTTTATAGATCACACAATCTCTTTTATATTTTCAACTAAAACCTTCTACCCTTATTGACAGGACTTATCTCTTTTCTTTTGTATATTCTACTGGAGCCTTCTTCTTGTGAAGTACTGTGAATCTGGAGAAGGACTGCACAGTATCACCCTCTGGAGTTTCTGGTCTTTTAGAGGATCAAGTTCTTTGTGTAACTGTTAGCTCATAGGTATAATTTTTAAGCCAGTATCTTTTATGCTTTTAAAGAGCAATTTAAAGCTGCACCCTAGGCAGATATAAAAGACACAAAATAATGCTGCTTTATCTTCATTAATAAATTATGACATATTTGTTAAATACAACTAATTTAGTACTGAGTTTGACTTGTTAACTACCTGCCGCTCCCTCTGTATAACAGCATTCTGACATAAAAGGGAGGGGACGTAGTATAAATTAATCAAGTGATCTGCAAGTAGGGAGATCACCTCATCAGTCTGCAGCTGTTCTTTCACTGTCCAATGAGCAGGCTGGAGGCAGGGTGGTTTTAGCAGTGTATTTCTTTACAACAAACTTACAAGTCTTTATTTACAAGTTACAAGCATCCTCTGCCTTAAGCGTAGCATGTTCTAGTAGAATCTAGTTAAAAAAGTTTCATTTTAAGAACGTTTGTTCAATTTTCTATTCATTAATGGAGTCAAATCAATATTTGTTTTCAACTGCAGTGATGAAAATTCAAAGGAGAAAAATGGAAAATTTATCTAAAACATTTTTTAATAGTGAATATGATTTTCATCCTGGAAAGTCCATTCACTCCAACCCTGAATGTTAACTCCAAACCTCCAATGCTGAAAGTGTACTCCAAATGCACTCCAAACCTGAATGCTGAAAGTAAAAGCAACCATATCCATCATGTGATTGAATGTACTCATTAGAATTTAAACATTAGGAGGAAGATTAATAAAAAAAAATATTTAGTGTATGGCTACCTTTGCTGTACTCTCACAGCATCCTACCAGGAACACCGAGCAAAAAGATCAAATATTTAAAGGATTTTTTATTGAATTCTCTTTTTAATGAATCTTACTTTATATAGTAGTGCAAAGAGCAATGGAGATGATGTTCAAAATGCTACAATCCATAGCAGTCAATCAGTCATAATTTAGGATACATCATTCAGGTCACAGAAAGGGTAATTTCTTTGATTGACTGTAGTTCACAATTTGCAGTTTCACTAATTAAATGAATTAAGCTATACAGTATAATACACCCCTAAGCTCCTATAAAGCCATCTACGTGACTTCCTCCTACAGAAAGTCTAGCATTTCTGGCAATCAACTTAAAACAAATGAATAATATAGAAAATCAATGTAAAACAAGAGATGATGTTCCAGATGTAATGCATTCTGAAATGTGAAGCCAAATTCCACAGGAGAGGACTATAAAATGAAGATATATAGTTGAGGCACATCAGGGATTGTGAAAGTACATGCTGGCATAAAATGTGTTTATTTATTTGCAGCTTAGATGTAGACACCTTATCACAGCAATAAATTCTATTCTCCATTGCGTACAAGCAACTTTTAGTGGCATAATCATTACTCACTTTATCAAAAAGCTAAGCTTATTTTTCAACTATTTTTTGAATGTGATATTGGGACAAATACTTTAAAGGGAAACTATAACATTTTTACAGTTTTATACATATATGAGCATGAATTACCTATCTATCTATCTATCTATCTATCTATCTATCTATCTATCTATCTATCTATCAAATATATATATATATATATATATATATATATATATATACACACTATATATATATATATATATATAGTATATTATTATTATTATTATTTTTATTATTATTATACAGTATTTATATAGCGCCAACAGTTTTCTCAGCGCTGTACATTATAATGGGAGACAGTACACGAGACAGTGCAGTAACAATATAATACAATACATGAGGGGTTCGAGGGCCCTGCTCTTTAGAGCTTACAATCTAGGAGGGAGGGGAGAGTGGTACAGGAGGAAATAGCTGTGGGGGATGGAGTGGTGGGAAGAGCGGAGGAGATCAGCAATTAGGTGAGGGCGGGGTAGGCTTCTCTGAAGAGATGGGTTTTCAGAGTGCGCCTAAAGGTGAGGAGGGAAGGTGACAGTCTGATGGATTGGGGTAGTCAGTTCCAGAGGATGGGGGAAGCCCTGGAGAAGTCCTGGAGACGGGCATGGGAGGAGGAGACCAGGGAACTGGAGAGTAGGAGGTCTTGTGAGGAGCGGAGAGTGCATTTTGGGTGGTAGATGGATATCAGGTCGGTGATGTAGTTTGGGGCAGTGTTATGAACAGCTTTGTAAGTCAATGTTAATATTTTGAATTTTATGCGTTGAGCAATCGGAAGCCAGTGGAGGGATTGGCAGAGGGAGGTGGCGGATACGGAGCAGTTAGTAAGGATGAGTCTGGCCGCAGAATTCAGGATAGACTGAAGAGGGGATAGCCTGTGTTGGGGTAGGCCGGCAAGGAGGGAGTTACAGTAGTCAAGTTGGGAGATGATAAGGAAGTGAATGAGTTGCTTTGTAGTTTCTGGAGTTAGGAACGTGCATATTTTGGAAATGTTGCGGAGGTGGAGTCTGCATGAATTTGTCAGCGATTGGATCTTGGACTGGAAAGACAGATTGGAGTCTAGAATGACACCTAGTACTCTGGCTTGCGGGGTGGGGCTGATGGTGGCGTTGTTGATCATGATGGAGAAGTTGGGGGCGGGGGGGGCGCGGGCTGGGGAGAAAACTAGGAGCTCGGTTTTGGCAAGGTTTAATTTGAGGAAGTGGAGTGACATCCAGTCTGATATGTCGTTCAGAAGGCTAGTGATTCTGGCAAAGACTGAAGGAGTGAGGCGAGGGGTAGAGAGATACAGTAGATTTGAGTGTCAACGGCATAGAGATGGTAGTTGAAGCCGTGGGAGTGTATCAGTTGACCAAGGGAGGAGGTGTAGATGAAGAAGAGAAGGGGCCCTGGGACAGAGCCTTGGGGGACCCCAACAGAGAGGGGGAGTGAGGGAGAGGTGGCAGCATTATAGGTAACACTGAAGGAGTGTTGAGATAGATAGGAAGAGAGCCAGGAGAGAGCGGAGTCTCTGAGGCCAAAAGAGTATAGTTTTTTGAGGAGGAGGGGGTGGTCGACCATGTCGAAAGCCGCAGAGAGGTCGAGGAGTAGTAGCACTGAGTAGTGGCCATTGGCTTTAGCGGTTAGCAGGTCATTGGTGAGTTTGAGTAGGGCGGTTTCGGTAGAGTGTAGGGGACGAAAGCCAAATTGTAGGGGATCAAGGAGGTTGTTGTCGGTGAGGTGGGAGCGTAGGCGATTGTAGGCTAAGCGCTCAAGGAGTTTGGATGAGAATGGCAGCAGGGAGATGGGTCTAAGATTGTTTAGGTCGGTGGGATCCAGGGAGGGTTTTTTAAGTATAGAAGTGATGTGCGCGTGCTTCAGTGTATATATACACTATATTGCCAAAAGTATTGGGACACCCCTCCAAATCAATGGATTCAGGTGTTACAATCACCTCCATGGCCACAGGTGTATAGAACCAAGCACCTCGGCATGCAGATTATTAGTGAAAGAATAAATCACTCTCAGGATCTCAGTGAATTCAAGTGTGGTACCATGGTAAGGTGTCACCTGTGCAATAAGTCCATCCGTGAAATTTCCTTGCTACTAAATATTCCACTGTCAACTGTTAGTGGTATTATAACAAAGTGGAAGCAATTGAGGACAACAGCAACATGCTGAAGTGCATAGAAGTCACCAACTGTTTACAAAGTCAATAGCTAAAGACCTCCAAACTTTGTGTGGCCTTCAGATTAGCACAACAACAGTGCATAGAGAGCTTCATGGAATGGGTTTCCATGGCCGAGCAGCTGCATGGAAGCACCAAGTGCAATGCAAAGTGTCAGATGCAGTTGTGTAAAGCACTCCGCCCCTGGACTCTAGAGAAGTGGAGACATGTTCTCTGAAGTGATGAATTGCACTTCTCTGTCTGGCAATCCGATGGACGTGTCTGGGTTTGGTGGTTGCCAGGATAACAGTACTTGCCTGACTGCATTGTGCCAAGAGTAAAGTTTGGCGGAATAGGGATTATGGTGTGGGGTTGTTTTTCTGTTTTTCAGGGGTTGGGCTTGGCCTCTTAGTTCAAGTGAAGGGACCTCTTAAAGCATCAGCATACCAAGACATTTTGGGCAATTTCATGCTCCCAACTTTGATGGAACAGTTTGGGGATGGCCCCTTCCTGTTCCAACATGACTACGCAGCATTGCACAAAGCAAGGTCCATAAAGACATGGATGAGCGAGTTTAGGGTAGAGGAACTTGACTGAGTCCTGACCTCAGCCCGACAGAACACCTTTGGGATGAATTAGAGCGGAGACTGCGAGCCTTGCCCTCTCGTCTGACATCAGTGCCTGACCTCACAAATGTGCTTCTGGAACAAGGTCAAACATTCCCATAGACACACTCCTAAACTTTGTGAACAGCCTTCCTACAAGAGTTGAAGCTGTTATAGCTGCAAAGGGTGGGCCAACTCAATTTTGAACCCTACGGACTAAGACTGGGACGCCATTGAAGTTCATGTGCGTGTAAAGGCAGGCGTCCCAATACTTTTTTCAATAATGTATATATATATAAATATATATAAGGGACATTCAAGTCAAACCAGGACTTTTAATTTTACAGGTATAAAAAGGGACGCTATCGTGGCAAGTATGTCCTATCACTGATAGGCTGCACACATGTCACTGGCCAGTCCAAAGACCATTAATCAAGATTGCAGACAACAGTGCTAGTACATGCATTGAACAGCGTTTGGCGATGAAGTTTCTTGTGAACAAAGAAGTAAAACCAGATATCTACAGAAGACTTCAAGCACAGTACAGTGATGACCTGCAGTAAGACATTTGAATTTTGGAAACATTTCAAAGATTGCCATACGTCCATCAATGATTATCCCAGCCATGGCTGTTCCAAGCCCACAGAAGCCATTTCTGTGAACATTCAGCAAGTGTAACTCCTTATCCTAGATAATCAACCCATAACCTGTCATGAAATTCCACAAGAGACTAATCTTTCTGTGAGAACAGTGAACACAATGATGACGAAGTGAAGCAGGCTGTCTTAGAATGGTTCAGGCATACAGACAAATCTTTCTATGCTGAAGCTTTCCAGGCGTTAGTTAAACACTAGGATATGTGTATAAATGTAGCAGGGGAGTATGTAATAAAATAAATGCATTTTCCACTCCTTGAAATTTGTTCTTTTATTGTATAAAGTCAAAAGCCCTGGTTTGACTTGAACTTATATTCTGTGTTTTCACTTGAAAATAAAAAAGTTGAATGTGTTTTTTTTGTGTCTGTTTGTCAGAGATGACTTACTTTTAGCAAAACAGTACAATGTGGTAGCTAGATTTTGTTCTCTTCCTGTCTCCACTGGTTCCATCTGAGTACATGCTGTGATGTTGCAGATGGCTTTAGCTGTTGGTGGGCTTTTTTTCTTTTATGGGAACTTTATCCTGATTTTCTACCTTGCATAAAGCTATAGATAGTCAGAGAAAAAGAGAAATGCAGGAACGAAGAAAGTCTTTGTAGGATGTATGACACATGTAGTTCAACTCCATGCATGCCTACCTGACTGTTTCTTCTAATGATACTTCCACAGTGGTGAACAGATTTTGCTTTGTACTGCACTGGCTCTGCAGGTCTTTATGTTTGCTGCACAATAGAGGATTTCATTTAAACCTAAAAAGCATAAAACCAGGAAAACCGCTGAAAATCAGTTATAGCAAAGATGATATGATGAATACATTTTGGCATGTATGTGGACAAAAAGAATAAGAAAATGACATAAAATATTTATTAAAACATGAACAAAAAAATGGCTAAATGAAAAATTATTTCCATTTCCAACCTTTCTTTGAAATTGTATGTACAGTAATCAGTTGCAAAACTGCCACCATGATAACCCATGAGGGGTTTTATTTGTTACCCAGACCCCTTCCCCCGTGCAAAACAGTTTTCACATGGGATCACATTGTATTCTGTACACAATTAATGTTGTGTAATAATGGGGGGGGGGGGGGGGTGGATAATACCAAAGACATATTTATCAATCATTTTAAGATAGAACCAGCATTCAATTATTGCAAAAAGCACGCTTTTACACAGTATCCATAGTAATGCTCCTGTGTTGTTAGAATTTTATAAGGAACTGGCTGCATTTTGTATGTGCAATTTACTGCTTTTCACTTCCTCAGTAGATTCAGCTCAAATAACAGGCTCCATTCAGCTTATTGTATAAAAGGTGCACTCATTGAGACACATTGAAGCAAGTGTAGCCATGACCCTTCCTGTATACTTTTGGATGTCCAGTGACCTTGCCTGTGCACACACAATGTAAATGTTGGTTTTATTCATCCATAGAGGTGAATGAAGTGACCTTTCAAAATCCCCTTGTGTGAATAGTGCTCTTCCATTCCCTTCAGATAGGGCACTCACCAACTCCACCTGCCTCTCATAACTATGATTGACATGCAACGCGTGTTTTTAATGTGGGATATCCCTACCCTCTTCAGATGTATAAACCAAATCCTTTCTTCCTCATATTTCTCGACAAACATATATTGAAAAAAGAAACGAAAACTTGCATAGCATAATACTGCACAAACAGGTAAAACAAACCAAGCATATAAATAAAAGTGCTTTAAACAGCATCCAACTACACTGTTATCAAATTCCACCAATACCAACAGTTAATGTATACTGGCCAAGTCATTGGCGCCTCACCTGATCCTCTGACACCTCACATCCACTGCGTCTGACGTCACTTCCGGTTGGTGTGTAGACACATCCTGACACGTTTCGGCCGCTTTTGTCACAGGGGGTGGCTGCATGGCAAACTAACTTTACCAAATAGCCATCCTCCAGGACTCATTAACACTTTGTGAATTCTTCACACACGCACAAAACAGAGATGAAGGACTATCTTCACAGATTAATAGGCCTCCATATCCTGACACAAAAAGTGATCACATTGGATAACAAAATCACATGACAAATAAGAATTTAAAGCACCCCATCCTGACTAAATAACATATTATACTTTGGGTGTTGCAGAATTTGTTGGATCTATATAAAATATGAAAAATCAAACAGTTTGATCATGTTATTCAATATATTGATCATGTAAAATGCTCCAGAATTTGTTGGTGCTAAGTAAAAGAAAAAAAATTAAAGAATTTCAAGTCAGTTTATTGAAGGAGAGTAACTATGTTGTCTTTAAGCTTGGTGGCTTTGAGAGGTTGGGGCCAGTTTATGCCAATGACTTTGGCACTGCTATATTCCTCAGTCATGAATGCCTGCCTTATGCAAACAATAGTTTCAAATGAATGTGTATAAATCCATGTGAATGCATGCTGTTGTAGGTGGGTATTATCTTCTTAGACAATGATTTGTGTGAGAAAGGAAAATTTGCAATTACCTCAATCACTGTAACACACATAGAAATGTAAATATAACCATATACTGTGTGAGGTTTTATCTTTTTGACTTTTAAAAGAAAGGCCCCTGATTATAGTATCCTAATTAGCATTAAGCAGTGACATGTTTTGAAATGAAAATTCTTAACTGTGAACCCTTACAGTCTAATACCCCAGATAAGAGAGGATAAGATGGGATTTAAAATATATTTTATAAATAGCTGCATTTTTCATTAGCTCAATATGCTAAGTTTAGTTTGCTAAACTATATTATTACTATTACACCTTATAATCACTATGGGCGTATTTACAAGGACAAAATCTTATTATATGTAGGTACAGCATTTTATAATCTTTTAAAGTAAATAATTGATGTTACATTCGTTTATTGATTAAGTTGCTGGTTTCACTCATATATAAGCATGTGCAAAATATTGATTAAATCACATTTATGTTTTTGAAGCTGTTCCAAGAGAAATGAAATGTTCATCTAATGAACACTTTCACTGCACTTAATAGAAACCACAGCGAAAGTGTATCACTCTTGAGAAACTTCTTTGTATTGTGGTATTAATTAGATGCTGCTATTACTGCTGCTGCTGAGTTTTGATACCTTTCTAATGCAGATGGCCCACCTGAACAGGCTCACTGACCACAGGAGTGCTGAAGTGCCCTTTATGCATCAAACTGTACCATGTATTTATTGCACTATTAAATGAAAATAGTTCAGCAATCTGTGCTTCTCTGGACTGATGTCCAGAGTGATAATTGTAGTTTGCTAGGATACCTATATAGAATATCTCAAGTAAGATTGATGCTTTCATGCTCTACTAATATTATTTCCTACTAAAGCAGTCAACAGCTACCTTTAAAATAAAAGCAATATAACATATACCAAAGCGTACCACTTTAATAAATACCCACCTTTCAAAATGTGTAAAAAAGATTAAAAATATATAATTTCATAAAAGGTGCATAAGGTAGTTATCACAGTTAATTCAGTTAGTGCATATCCATAAAGTGCAACACCAAGCAACTCTTATCATCTTCACTTAGCCATCGATGATAGCATAAAAATGCCTCTCTCCAAACCTAATAAATCCAAATGTTATAAAGTGTAATCTGCATCAACCAATAAAACTGTGTTTAATGCGAGTGATTTCCACAAGTGTCCATCCAGCAACCTATCCTTATACAATCATGTGATCAAAGGGGCATTTTGTTCCAATGAAACTCCCCAGTCTGCAAAACTGGCACTCACATGCCAGTTAGGTCACACATGCTTGTGTCCCATTTAAGGGACCAATGAAGTGTAAAGGTTTGTACAGCTTTCCTCCCCAGCTCTTACTCTCAAGATGTTATCCCCAGGTAAAAAAGTACACTTAGAATCAGTGTACATAGTACAGTGCCTGCATAAATCCTCTGCTGGCACTGCCACTAGCCCTAGCGACATGTATAAGTATGGGCTACACAGACCTCCTTTTGATTGATCCCTAAAAGGGGACACAAGCATGTGTGCAGACAATGAGTGCCAGTCTTACATAATGGTGAGTGTAGGTATAACAGAATTCACCTTTGGTCACATGACTGCTGGATTAACACTTCTGGATGTTGCTCACATTAAAAACCCTGCTTTATTGGTTGATGCACATTGCACTGTATATAACTTTGACTTACAGTATTAGGTTTAAAAAGAAGTGTTTTTATATTATCATCATTAGATTGATTAAGTTAATAGGAGAACCTTGGTGTTGCACTTTATAGATATAGTATACACTGGCTAAAATAGCTGGTGTAACCAAAATGTATAGGGATGAGTTTTGGTTTTGCTGCTCCCACAGGTTCACAGCAAATCCTGAGATTTTGGAAGTTTGCAGGCTTTGTGCCATAAATAAGGAACAACCTATAATGCAGTGCATGGCCTTTTACCTGGTCAGCAGACTCACAAGCACCAATTATTTGAAGGAATAGGTAACCCCCTTTCTATAAAAGGTTGAAATTGCAGAATTCATATTGTCAGTATGTGTTTCAGTTGACGATTCTATGTAGTGAGAGATAGCAGGGTTGATTTACTAAAACTGGAGAGTGCAAAATCTGGGGCAGCTTTGCATAGAAACTAAAGTTTAATCGAGCAATCTGAAGTTATAAGCTGACTGCCTACTATGCATATCTGCACCAGATTTTCCACTCTCCAATTTTAGTAAATCAACCCCATGTCTTTTTATTTTTACTTTTTATTTTCATTTTGGCATTAGCACATTTGCCCATGTCAGTGCCTTGATGCTCATGCCTTTATGATGACAACAGCTTGCATATTGGTCCTACAACTGACCAGAGTTGAATAACAAGATTTACCCCCATAGACTTTGATGTGGAGTTCACAAACTTCAAATTTCAAGCATAATTAATTAAATTAATTCATGCAGATTAATTTATCCCTATCAAAACTACAGAAGGAAAAGGAAAAATATAATTTACACAATGCAGAGCTATGTATGGTAGTAAACATTAGTCACAATCAACAATACTTGTTCCATAATGTTGAAGATGTTTTGCTACACATCCGAGTAGTTTCCTTAACTACATACCCCAGCAATATACCCCAATATTTCATAACAATTCACTCCTTCAGCAATGTAGCCTGAACAATTAACACCTGTCCCAGATGTAAGAGCACCAAGGGATTGGATTATGTACAGTAATTAGAACATGGAGGTTTTCTATAACTTTCACACCTCCGATCATGTTGTTGGATAATCAAACTCTAGCATGTCATAGTGATTCGATTAAGGTGATTGACTTACCTGTGTGGTTCTAAATGTCAGTTCCTTACCCTTATTAAAACTGAGGAAGTTATTTGGATGAGTGGTGTAATGCCTACAATTAAGTATCCTTACCCATATGCCAGATGCATGAGAAATGACATTGATGTAATTTCTCTAGGCTCAAGACGTTAGACTGCTTGAAGCAGATAAGAAGTGTTTGTGAGATTGAACTTGTTTGTGACATAAAGAAATGTTACATTAGATTGCTTAAATAGATAGGAACTTGTTTGTGCATTTAAAAATGTTTACTTGTTTCATAAGTTAGAATTCCTTAAATTAAGAGTAGATAAGAAGTTGTTTGTGTAGAAAGAGATGTTTCATTAGGATTGGAGGTACCAGATAAGAAGTTTTTTGCCCATTTTGAGAAAGTTGCCAGAAGAGCTTAATGGGCTATATAAAGAGAGGCTTGGACACGGTCAGACCAGAAGCCATCCCATGCAAAAGGAGACACTCTGACTCTGGGACTCTTGCCAAGGCTACATGGGCTCATCGGTCAATCGTGCCTTCAAGGCTTCCCCATGATTCCCTGTGCATTATGGTTCCGATGGGGTCTCTTCCTTCCTATCTTCCCCGTAGCTTTGGTAATGTATTAATTCTATGCTGTAATGCTGTCAAAAGATGTGCTTATTTCATGCTGTAATGCTCACATTACTATTTGTGTGTGTTATTATGCAGATTATGATGACTATAAGATACATCCTCCTGTGTGTTGAGTGATAATAAAAGTGGAGGTTTTGACAGTTCAAGACTACTGCAGTTGGATTCTGTTATTTCTTGGGGTGCTGAGTGGATGCTGTATGATGTGCCAGGACAGCTGTACACTTGGTGCATGCTTAGAATAATGGTGTAAGTGCTGGTTAATTGTACCTGTGTGGTGTTTGTGACTTGCTCTTGGTTATATGTACCTGTGTGGTGTTTGTATCCAGCCTTGCATTACAAGTGTTAAACATCTTCAACATTACAAAAGAAGTCCAGTGGAATGTGAACAACTACTATTATCTAAACTATGACCTGAATAAATGAGAACCTTTACAGACAGTTATTCAAATGCAGCTCATTTACATGTTGTCTTGCTATGAATCCATTTATTTATTATGAATTTATCATACTGGTACCTGTGAGTCAGTACCTAGGTTACCAAAGCTTCTTTTGTATTTTTTGTAGTCTTCACAAATACAAATCAGTCCTGCATATAAAGCAAACAAAATTCATAATATTTAGAAAAGCCCTGTGTGCCAATTCCCTACACTAAACCTTTTTTTGTATTTCAAATGGTTTTTATTAATTTTAAACAGTATAAAACAGAGGCAACAAAACACGCCCACGCAGGG